>NW_027137117.1:0-180084 GCF_040869045.1 Eurosta solidaginis | reverse complement strand
AAAGATAAAGATAAATATAAAGACAAAGATAAAGATAAAGATAAAGATAAAGATAAAGATAAAGATAAAGATAAAGATAAAGATAAAGATAAAATAAAGATAAATGTGAAGATAAAGATGAATATAAAGATAAAGATAAAGACAAAGATAAAGATAAATGTAAAGATAAAGATATAGATAAAGATAACGATAAAGACAAAGATAAAGATAAAGATAAAGATAAAGATAAATGTGAAGATAAAGATAAAGGTGAATATAAAGATAAAGATAAAGACAAAGATAAAGATGAATATAAAGATAAAGATAAAGACAAAGATAAAGATAAAGGTAAAGATAAAGATAAAGATAAAGATAAAGATAAAGATAAAGGTAAAGATAAAGATAAAGATAAAGACAAAGATAAAGATACACATAAGGGCAAAGATAAAGATAAAGATAAATTTAAAGGCAAAAATAAAGATAAAGATCAAGATCAAGATCAAGATAAAGGTAAAGATAAAGATAAAGATAAAGATAAAGATAAAGATAAAGATAAAGATAAAGATAAAGACAAAGATAAAGATAAAGATAAAGATAAAGTTAAAGATAAAGATAAAGATAAAGGTAAAGTTAAAGACAAAGATAAAGATAAATATAAAGACAAAGACAAAGATAAAGATAAAGATAAAGATAAAGATAAAGATAAAGATAAAGATAAAGATAAACATAAAGATAAACATAAAGATAAACATAAAGATAAACATAAAGATAAAGATAAAGGTAAATATAAAGATAAAGACAAAGATAAAGACAAAGATAAAGATAAATATAAAGACAAAGACAAGGATAAAGATAAAGATAAAGATGAACAAAAAGATAAAGATAAAGACAAAGCTAAAGATAAATATAAATATAAAAACAAAGACAAAGATAAAGATAAAGATGAAGCAAAGATAGAGATAAATATAAAGACAAAGACAAAGACAAAGACAAAGATAAAGATAAAGATAAAGATAAAGATAAAGATAAAGATAAAGATAAAGATAAAGATTAAGATTAAGATTAAGATAAAGATAAAGGTACAGATAAAGATAAAGAGAAAGATAAAGGTAAAGTTAAAGATGCAGATAAAGACAAAGATAGAGATAAATATAAAGGCGAAGATAAGGAAAAAAGTTAAAGATAAAGATAAAGAAAAATATAAAGACAAAGATAAAGATAAAAATAAGGATAAAGATAAAGATAAAGATAAAGATAAATATAAAGATAAAGATAAAGATAACAATGAAGATGAAGATAAAGATAAAGATAAATGTAAAGGTAAAGACAAAGATAAAGATAAATATAAAGACAAAGATAAAGATAAAGATAAAGATAAATGTGAAGATAAAGATAAAGATGAATATAAAGATAAAGATAAAGACAAAGATAAAGATAAATATAAAGACAAAGATAAAGATAAAGATAAAGATAAATGTGAAGATAAAGATAAAGATGAATATAAAGATAAAGATAAAGACAAAGATAAAGATAAAGGTAAAGATAAAGATAGAGATAAAGGTAAAGATAAAGATAAAGATTGAGATAAAGGTAAAGACAGAGATAAAGAGAAAGAGAAAGATAAAGACAAAGATAAATATAAAGAGAAAGTAAAAGATAAAGATAAAAGTAAAGATAAAGACAAAGATAAATATAAAGACAAAGACAAAGATAAAGATAAAGATAAAAATGAAGATGAAGATGAAGATAAAGATAAAGATAAAGATAAAGACAAAGATAAAAATAAAGATAAAGATAAGGATAAAGATAAAGATAAAGATAAAGATAAAGATAAAGATAAAGATAAATATAAAGATAAAGATAAAGATAACAATGAAGATGAAGATAAAGATAAAGATAAATGTAAAGGTAAAGACAAAGATAAAGATAAATATAAAGACAAAGATAAAGATAAAGACAAAGATAGAGATAAATATAAAGACGAAGATAAGGAAAAAAGACAAAGATAAAGATAAAGATAAAAATGAAGATGAAGATGAAAATGAAGATAAGGATAAAGATAAAGATAAATATAAAGGTAAAAATAACGATGAAGATGAAGATGAAGATAAAGATAAAGATAAAGATAAAGATAAAGATAAAGATAAAGGTAAAGGTAAAGACAAAGATAAAGATAAATATAAAGACAAAGACAAAGATAAAGATAAAGATAAATGTGAAGATAAAGATAAAGATGAATATAAAGATAAAGACAAAGATAAAGATAAAGGTAAAGATAAAGATATAGATAAAGATAAAGATAAAGACAAAGATAAAGACAAAGATAAAGATAAAGATTAAGGTAAAGATAAAGATAAAGATAAAGATAGAGATAGAGGTAAAGGTAAAGACAGAGATAAAGAGAAAGATAAAGATAAAGACAAAGATAAATATAAAGATAAAGTTAAAGATAAAGATGAATATAAAGATAAAGATAAAGACAAAGATAAAGATAAAGGTGAAGATAAAGATATAGATAAAGATAAAGATAAAGACAAAGATAAAGATAAAGACAAAGGTAAAGATAAAGATGAAGATAAAGATAAAGATAAAGATAAAGATAAAGATAAAGATAAAGATAAAGATAAAGGTAAAGATAAAGATGATAAAGGTAAAGACAGAGATAAAGAGAAAGAGAAAGATAAAGATAAAGATAAAGACAAAGATAAAGATAAAGATAAAGATAAAGAAAAAGATAAATATAAAGACAAAGATAAAGATAAAGATAAACATAAAAATAAAGATAAAGATAAAGATAAAGATAAAGATAGAGATAAAAATAAAGATAAAGATAAAGATAAAGATAAAGGTAAAGATAAAGATAAGGATAAAAATAAAGATAAAGGTTAAGTTAAAGACAAAGATAAAGATAAATATAAAGACAAAAACAAAGATAAAGCTAAAGATAAAGATAAAGATAAAAATAAAGATAAAGATAAAGATAGAGATAAAGATAAAGATAAAGGTAAAGATAAAGATAAAGATAAAGATAAAGACAAAGATAAAGATACACATAAGGGCAAAGATAAAGATAAAGATCAGGATCAACATCAAGATCAAGATAAAGATAAAGATAAAGATAAAGATAAAGGTAAAGTTAAAGACAAAGATAAAGATAAATATAAAGACAAAGACAAAGATAAAGATAAAAATAAAGATAAAGATAAAGACAAAGATAAATATAAAGACAAAGACAAGGATAAAGATAAAGATAAAGATGAACAAAAAGATAAAGATAAAGATAAAGATAAATATAAAGACAAAGACAAAGATAAAGATAAAAATGAAGCAAAGATAGAGATAAATATAGAGACAAAGACAAAGACAAAGACAAAGATAAAGATAAAGATAAAGATAAAGATAAAGATAAAGATAAAGATAAAGATAAAGATAAAGATAAAGATAAAGATAAAGATAAAGATAAAGATAAAGATAAAAATTAAGATAAAGATAAAGATAAAGATAAAGAGAAGGATAAAGATAAAGATAAAGAGAAAGATAAAGATAAAGATAAAGAAAAAGGTAAAGATAAAGATAAAGATAAAGATAAGGATAAAGATAAGGATAAAGATAAGGGTAAAGATAAAGATAAAGGCAAAGACAAAGATAAAGATAAAGATAAAGATAAAGATAAATATAAAGATAAAGATAAAGATTAAGATTAAGATTAAGATTAAGATTAAGATTAAGATTAAGATAAAGATAAAAATGAAGATGAAGATGAAGATAAAGATAAAGATAAAGACAAAGATAAAGAGAAAGATAAAGATAAAGATAAAGATAAAGATAACGATGAAGATGAAGATAAAGATAAAGGTAAATATAAAGATAAAGATAAAGATAAAGATAAAGATAAAGATAAAGATAAAGATAAAGATAAAAATTAAGATAAAGATAAAGATAAAGAGAAGGATAAAGATAAAGATAAAGAGAGAGATAAAGATAAAGATAAAGAAAAAGGTAAAGATAAAGATAAAGATAAAGATAAGGATAAAGATAAGGATAAAGATAAGGGTAAAGATAAAGATAAAGGCAAAGACAAAGATAAAGATAAAGATAAAGATAAAGATAAATATAAAGATAAAGATAAATATTAAGATTAAGGTTAAGATTAAGATTAAGATTAAGATAAAGATAAAAATGAAGATGAAGATGAAGATAAAGATAAAGATAAATATAAAGATAAAGATAAAGATAAAGATAACGATGAAGATGAAGATAAAGATAAAGGTAAAGGTAAAGACAAAGATAAAGATAAATATAAAGACAAAGATAAAGATAAAGATAAATGTGAAGATAAAGATGAATATAAAGATAAAGATAAAGACAAAGATAAAGATAAAGGTAAAGATAAAGATATAAATAAAGATAACGATAAAGACAAAGATAAAGATAAAGATAAAGATAAAGATAAAGATAAATGTGAAGATAAAGATAAAGATGAATATAAAGATAAAGATAAAGATAAAGATAAAGATAAAGATAAATATAAAGATAAAGATAAAGATAACGATGAAGATGAAGATAAAGATAAAGGTAAAGGTAAAGACAAAGATAAAGATAAATATAAAGACAAAGATAAAGATAAAGATAAATGTGAAGATAAAGATGAATATAAAGATAAAGATAAAGACAAAGATAAAGATAAAGGTAAAGATAAAGATATAAATAAAGATAAAGATAAAGACAAAGATAAAGATAAAGGTAAAGATAAAGATAAAGATAAAGATAAAGATAAAGATAAAGATAAAGATAAAGATAAAGATAGAGATAAAGGTAAAGACAGAGATAAAGAGAAAGAGAAAGATTAAGACAAAGATAAATATAAAGATAAAGTAAAAGATAAAGATAAAGATAAAGATAAAAATAAAGATAAAGATAAGGATAAAGATTAAGATAAAGGTAAAGATAAAGATAAAGATAAAGAGAAGGATAAATATAAAGACAAAGATAGAGATAAATATAAAGACGAAGATAAGGAAAAAAGACAAAGATAAAGATAAAGATAAAAATGAAGATGAAGATGAAGATGAAGATAAAGATAAAGATAAAGATAAAGATAAAGATAAAGATAAAGGTAAAGATAAAGATAAAGATAAATATAAAGATAAAGATAACGATGAAGATGAAGATGAATATAAAGATAAAGATAAAGGTAAAGGTAAAGACAAAGATAAAGATAAATATAAAGACAAAGACAAAGATAAAGATAAAGATAAAGATAAAGATAAAGATAAATGTGAAGATAAAGATAAAGATGAATATAAAGATAAAGACAAAGATAAAGATAGAGGTAAAGATAAAGATAAAGATAAAGATAAAGATAAAGATAAAGATAAAGACAAAGATAAAGATGAAGATAAAGATAAAGATAAAGATAAAGATAAAGATAAAGATAAAGATAAAGATAAAGATAAAGATTAAGGTAAAGATAAAGATAAAGATAAAGATAGAGATAAAGGTAAAGACAGAGATAAAGAGAAAGATAAAGATAAAGACAAAGATAAATATAAAGATAAAGTAAAAGATAAAGATAAAGATAAATGTGAAGATAAAGATAAAGATGAATATAAAGATAAAGATAAAGACAAAGATAAAGATAAAGGTAAAGATAAAGATATAGGTAAAGATAAAGATAAAGACAAAGATAAAGATAAATACAAAGATAAAGATAAAGATGAAGATAAAGATAAAGATAAAGGTACAGATAAAGATAAAGATAGAGATAAAGGTAAAGACAGAGATAAAGAGAAAGATAAAGATAAAGATAAAGATAAAGAAAAAGATAAATATAAAGACAAAGATAAAGATAAACATAAAGATAAAGATAAAGGTAAAGATAAAGATATAGATAAAGATAAAGATCAAGATCAAGATCAAGAGAAAGATAAAGATAAAGATAAAGATAAAGATAAAGATAAAGATAAAGATAGAGATAAAGATAACGATAAATATAAAGGTAAATATAAAGATAAAGATAAGGATAAAAATAAACATAAAGGTAAAGTTAAAGATAAAGATAAAGATAAATATAAAGACAAAAACAAAGATAAAGATAAAGATAAAGATAAAAATAAAGATAAAGATAAAGATAAAGATAAAGATAGAGATAAATATAAAGATAAAGATAAAGAAAAAGGTAAAGATAAAGATTAAGATAAAGATAAAGACAAAGATAAAGATACACATAAGGGCAAAGATAAAGATAAAGATAAATTTAAAGGCAAAGATAAAGATAAAGATCAAGATCAAGATAAAGATTAAGATAAAGATAAAGATAAAGATAAAGATAAAGATAAAGATAAAGATAAAGATAAAGATAAAGATAAAGTTAAAGATAAAGACAAAGATAAAGATAAAGATAAAGATAAAGATAAAGTTAAAGATAAAGATAAAGGTAAAGTTAAAGACAAAGATAAAGATAAATGTAAAGACAAAGACAAAGATAAAGATAAAGATAAAAATAAAGATAAAGATAAAGATAAAGATAAAGATAAAGATAAAGATAAAGATAACGATAAAGATAAAGATAAAGATAAAGATAAAGGTAAAGAAAAAGATAAAGATAAATATAAAGATAAAGATAACGATGAAGATGAATATAAAGATAAAGATAAAGGTAAAGGTAAAGACAAAGATAAAGATAAATATAAAGACAAAGACAAAGATAAAGATAAAGATAAAGATAAAGATAAAGATAAAGATAAAGATAAAGATAAAGATAAAGATAGAGATAAAGGTAAAGACAGAGATAAAGAGAAAGAGAAAGATTAAGACAAAGATAAATATAAAGATAAAGTAAAAGATAAAGATAAAGATAAAGATAAAAATAAAGATAAAGATAAGGATAAAGATTAAGATAAAGGTAAAGATAAAGATAAAGATAAAGAGAAGGATAAATATAAAGACAAAGATAGAGATAAATATAAAGACGAAGATAAGGAAAAAAGACAAAGATAAAGATAAAGATAAAAATGAAGATGAAGATGAAGATGAAGATAAAGATAAAGATAAAGATAAAGATAAAGATAAAGATAAAGATAAAGATAAAGATAAAGATAAAGGTAAAGAAAAAGATAAAGATAAATATAAAGATAAAGATAACGATGAAGATGAAGATGAATATAAAGATAAAGATAAAGGTAAAGGTAAAGACAAAGATAAAGATAAATATAAAGACAAAGACAAAGATAAAGATAAAGATAAAGATAAAGATAAAGATAAAGATAAATGTGAAGATAAAGATAAAGATGAATATAAAGATAAAGATAAAGACAAAGATAAAGATAGAGGTAAAGATAAAGATAAAAATAAAGATAAAGATAAAGATAAAGACAAAGATAAAGATGAGTTGCAGTATCCCCCTTCTTGTGGACTGGGCAAAGAACACTTAGATTCCAACCGTCGGGCATGCTTTCGTCCGCCCATATTTTGCTAAGAAGCTGCTGCATGCGCCTTACCAACTCCTCGCCGCCGAACTTGAATAGCTCCGCAGGCAATCCATCAGCGCCCACGGCCTTGTTGTTTTTCAATTTGGTTATTGCTATTCTAACTTCGTCATAATCGGGCGGGGGGACATATATTCCATCATCATCGATTGCGGGATCGGGTTCTTCATCTCTGCGCGGTGAATTGCTGCCTCCATTTAGGAGAGCAGAGAAGTGTTCCCTCCATAATCTAAGCACTCTCTGGACATCAGTTACAAGGTCGCCGTTTTCATTCCTACAGGAGTTTGCCCCGGTCTTAAAACCTTCCGTCTGTCGCCGTATTTTTTGGTAGAATTTTCGGGCGTTATTCCTGGTGGCTAGCAGCTCAAGCTCCTCGCACTCACGCCTTTCTGCTTCTGCTTTTTTCTTCCTGAAAAGGCGTCTCGCTTCCCTTTTCAACTCACGATAGCGTTCACACACTCCTCTTGTCGCGCTCGCTTTTAACGTAGCCCTGTAGGCAGCGTCTTTTCTTTCGGTTGCAACGCGGCATTCTTCATCATACCAGTTGTTTTTTCGTGGCCGCCGGTAACCAATTTTTTCCTCGGCGGCAGTATGAAGTGCTTTGGAGATATGCTCCCACTGCTCCTGTATTCCTTCAGGATGAGTTGTGCCCTCAGAGAGCAGGTGTGAGAGTCGAGTTGCGAAATCATTGGCAGTCTGTTGTGATTGAAGCTTTTCGACGTCTAGCTTTCCTTGTGTTTTTTGTTCCTTGTTTTTAGCCGCGTTGAGGCGGGTGCGTATTTTGGCTGCAACGAGATAATGGTCCGAATCGATGTTAGGTCCTCGGATCGTTCGCACATCTAAAACACTGGAGGCATGCCGTCCGTCTATCACAACGTGGTCGATCTGATTGCGAGTATTTCGATCAGGAGACAGCCATGTAGCTTGATGTATCTTTTTATGCATGAACCTCGTGCTTGATATGACCATGTTTCGAGCACCGGCAAAGTCAATCAGCCTCAGTCCGTTAGGAGAAGTTTCATTGTGTAGGCTGAACTTTCCGACTGTAGGGCCAAAAACACCTTCTTTGCCCACCCTGGCGTTAAAGTCGCCAAGCACGACTTTTATATCATGACGGGGGCAGCGCTCGTATGTGCGTTCTAATTGTTCATAAAAAGTGTCTTTCACCTCATCGTCTTTCTCCTCTGTCGGCGCATGGGCGCAGATGAATGATATATTAAAAAATTTTGCTTTTATTCGAATAGCGGCGAGACGCTCGTCCACAGGCGTGAACGCCAGCACTTGGCGACAAAGTCTCTCTCCCACCACGAATCCGACGCCGAAACTGCGCTTATTCGCATGGCCACTCCAATATATGTCACAATTTTTGATCTTCTTTCTTCCTTGCTTCGTCCAACGCATTTCTTGGATGGCGGTGATGTCAGATTTTGCTTTGACGAGGACATCAACCAGCCGGGCATCTGCACCAATCCCATTCAGGGAGCGGACGTTCCAGGTGCATGCCTTCAATTCATTGTCCTTCAAACGTTTGCCATGGTCGTCATCAATAGAGAGTGTATTTATCCGAGGCTTGTTGTTATATTTCATTGGAGTATGGTTTTACGTGGCGGGTCCCAAGCCCAGCGCACAACCCGCTCAGCGGGGGTGAAAATATTACTTGGCACGTTTATATAGCGAGCCGCTTGCTCCAAGACAGACGCCCGCTTGCAGCCGCACCTAGAGGTGTACAGACGCTGCCGATGAAATCTCCCCCGGCTAGCCCTTAAACCGATTATGTCAGAGTGGCCTAGCCAGGTTGTCGCCTTCTCACATTAGCTCACCGCTAAACGGGTGTTTAGCGGCTACCCAGAGGATACTTGGCCGCAAGCGACCGGCAGTAGTGAGCTGCTTGAACCGCATGCAAAAGAATCGCTCTGGCCATTCCCAGGTGAATGGCGGTCAGAAGCTTTCCCCACTTTCGTGGACTTCTACACACGGCCCCACCCTCAAATAAACACAAAGATAAATATAAAGATAAACACAAAGATAAAGATAAAGATGAAGATGAAGATAAGGATAAATATAAAGATAAATATAAATATAAAGATAAAGATAGAGATAAAGATAAATATAAAGATAAAGATAAAGATAAAGAGAAAGATAAAGATAAAGAAAAAGGTAAAGATAAAGATAAAGATAAGGATAAAGATAAGGATAAAGATAAGGGTAAAGATAAAGATAAAGATAAAGACAAAGACAAAGGCAAAGACAAAGACAAAGATAAAGATAAAGATAAAGATAAATATAAAGATCAAGATCAAAATCAAGATCAAGATAAAGATAAAGATAAAGATAAAGATAAAGATGAAGATAAAGATAAAGATAAAGATAACGATAAAGATAAAGGTAAAGTTAAAGACAAAGATAAAGATAAATATAAAGACATAGACAAAGATAAAGGTAAAGATAAAGATTAAGATTAAGATTAAGATAAAGATAAAGATAAAGACAAAGATAAAGATGCACATAAAGGCAAAGATAAAGATAAAGATAAATTTAAAGACAAAGATAAAGATAAAGATAAAGGTAAATATAAAGATAAAGATAAATATAAAGATAAAGATAAAGACAAAGATAAAGATAAATATAAAGACAAAGACAAAGATAAAGATGAAGATGAAGATGAAGATAAAGATAAAGGTAAAGATAAAGATAAAGATTAAGATAAAGATAAAGACAAAGATAAGGACAAAGATAAAGATAAATATAAAGACAAAGGCAATGATAAAAATAAAGATAAATATAAAGATAAAGATAAATAAAAAGATAAAGGTAAAGACAACGATAAAATAAAAATAAAGATAAAGGTAAAGATAAAGACAAAGATAAAGATAAATATAAAGACAAAGACAAAGATAAAGATAAATATGAAGACAAAGATAGAGATAAATATAAAGACAAAGACAAAGATAAAGATAAAAATAAAGATAAATATAAAGATAAAGATTAAGATTAAGATTAAGATTAAGATAAAGATAAAGATAAAGATAAAGATAAAGATAAAGATAAAGATAAAGATAAAGATAAAGATAAAGATAAAGATAAAGATAAAGATAAGGATAAAGATAAAGATAAAGTTAAAGATAAAGATAAAGAAAAAGTTAGAGATAAATATAAAGACGAAGATAAGGAAAAAAGATAAAGATAAAGATAAAGATAAAGATAAAGATAAAGATAAAGGTAAAGATAAAGATAAGGATAAAAATAAAGATAAAGGTTAAGTTAAAGACAAAAATAAAGATAAATATAAAGACAAAAACAAAGATAAAGCTAAAGATACAGATAAAGATAAAAATAAAGATAAAGATAAAGATAGAGATAAAGATAAAGATAAAGATAAAGGTAAAGATAAAGATAAAGATAAAGATAAAGACAAAGATAAAGATACACATAAGGGCAAAGATAAAGATAAAGATAAATTTAAAGACAAAGATAAAGATAAAGATCAAGATCAACACCAAGATCAAGATAAAGATAAAGATAAAGATAAAGATAAAGATAAAGATAAAGATAAAGGTAAAGTTAAAGACAAAGATAAAGATAAATATAAAGACAAAGACAAAGATAAAGATAAAGATAAAAATAAAGATAAAGATAAAGATAAAGATAAAGATAAAGACAAAGATAAATATAAAGACAAAGACAAGGATAAAGATAAAGATAAAGATGAACAAAAAGATAAAGATAAAGACAAAGATAAAGATAAATATAAAGACAAAGACAAAGATAAAGATAAAGATGAAGCAAAGATAGAGATAAATATAGAGACAAAGACAAAGACAAATACAAAGATAAAGATAAAGATAAAGATAAAGAGAAGGATAAAGATAAAGATAAAGAGAAAGATAAAGATAAAGATAAAGAAAAAGGTAAAGATAAAGATAAAGATAAAGATAAGGATAAAGATAAGGATAAAGATAAGGGTAAAGATAAAGATAAAGGCAAAGACAAAGATAAAGATAAAGATAAAGATAAAGATAAAGATAAAGATAAAGATAAAGATAAAGATAAAGATAAAGATAAAGATAAATATTAAGATTAAGATTAAGATTAAGATTAAGATTAAGATTAAGATTAAGATTAAGATAAAGATAAAAATGAAGATGAAGATAAAGATAAAGATAAAGACAAAGATAAAGAGAAAGATAAAGATAAAGATAGAGATAAAGATAAAGATAAAGATAAATATAAAGATAAAGATAAAGATAAATATAAAGATAAAGATAAAGATAAAGATAAAGATAACGATGAAGATGAAGATAAAGATAAAGGTAAAGGTAAAGACAAAGATAAAGATAAATATAAAGACAAAGATAAAGATAAAGATAAAGATAAAGATAAAGATAAAGATAAAATAAAGATAAATGTGAAGATAAAGATGAATATAAAGATAAAGATAAAGACAAAGATAAAGATAAATGTAAAGATAAAGATATAGATAAAGATAACGATAAAGACAAAGATAAAGATAAAGATAAAGATAAAGATAAATGTGAAGATAAAGATAAAGGTGAATATAAAGATAAAGATAAAGACAAAGATAAAGATGAATATAAAGATAAAGATAAAGACAAAGATAAAGATAAAGGTAAAGATAAAGATAAAGATAAAGATAAAGATAAAGATAAAGATAAAGATAAAGATAAAGGTAAAGATAAAGATAAAGATAAAGACAAAGATAAAGATACACATAAGGGCAAAGATAAAGATAAAGATAAATTTAAAGGCAAAAATAAAGATAAAGATCAAGATCAAGATCAAGATAAAGGTAAAGATAAAGATAAAGATAAAGATAAAGATAAAGATAAAGATAAAGATAAAGATAAAGACAAAGATAAAGATAAAGATAAAGTTAAAGATAAAGATAAAGATAAAGGTAAAGTTAAAGACAAAGATAAAGATAAATATAAAGACAAAGACAAAGATAAAGATAAAGATAAAGATAAAGATAAAGATAAAGATAAAGATAAACATAAACATAAAGATAAACATAAAGATAAACATAAAGATAAACATAAAGATAAAGATAAAGGTAAATATAAAGATAAAGACAAAGATAAAGACAAAGATAAAGATAAATATAAAGACAAAGACAAGGATAAAGATAAAGATAAAGATGAACAAAAAGATAAAGATAAAGACAAAGCTAAAGATAAATATAAATATAAAAACAAAGACAAAGATAAAGATAAAGATGAAGCAAAGATAGAGATAAATATAAAGACAAAGACAAAGACAAAGACAAAGATAAAGATAAAGATAAAGATAAAGATAAAGATAAAGATAAAGATAAAGATTAAGATTAAGATAAAGATAAAGGTACAGATAAAGATAAAGAGAAAGATAAAGGTAAAGTTAAAGATGAAGATAAAGACAAAGATAGAGATAAATATAAAGGCGAAGATAAGGAAAAAAGTTAAAGATAAAGATAAAGAAAAATATAAAGACAAAGATAAAGATAAAAATAAGGATAAAGATAAAGATAAAGATAAAGATAAATATAAAGATAAAGATAAAGATAACAATGAAGATGAAGATAAAGATAAAGATAAATGTAAAGGTAAAGACAAAGATAAAGATAAATATAAAGACAAAGATAAAGATAAAGATAAAGATAAATGTGAAGATAAAGATAAAGATGAATATAAAGATAAAGATAAAGACAAAGATAAAGATAAATATAAAGACAAAGATAAAGATAAAGATAAAGATAAATGTGAAGATAAAGATAAAGATGAATATAAAGATAAAGATAAAGACAAAGATAAAGATAAAGGTAAAGATAAAGATAGAGATAAAGGTAAAGATAAAGATAAAGATTGAGATAAAGGTAAAGACAGAGATAAAGAGAAAGAGAAAGATAAAGACAAAGATAAATATAAAGAGAAAGTAAAAGATAAAGATAAAAGTAAAGATAAAGACAAAGATAAATATAAAGACAAAGACAAAGATAAAGATAAAGATAAAAATGAAGATGAAGATGAAGATAAAGATAAAGATAAAGATAAAGACAAAGATAAAAATAAAGATAAAGATATGGATAAAGATAAAGATAAAGATAAAGATAAAGATAAAGATAAATATAAAGATAAAGATAAAGATAACAATGAAGATGAAGATAAAGATAAAGATAAATGTAAAGGTAAAGACAAAGATAAAGATAAATATAAAGACAAAGATAAAGATAAAGACAAAGATAGAGATAAATATAAAGACGAAGATAAGGAAAAAAGACAAAGATAAAGATAAAGATAAAAATGAAGATGAAGATGAAAATGAAGATAAGGATAAAGATAAAGATAAATATAAAGGTAAAAATAACGATGAAGATGAAGATGAAGATAAAGATAAAGATAAAGATAAAGATAAAGATAAAGATAAAGATAAAGATAAAGGTAAAGGTAAAGACAAAGATAAAGATAAATATAAAGACAAAGACAAAGATAAAGATAAAGATAAATGTGAAGATAAAGATAAAGATGAATATAAAGATAAAGACAAAGATAAAGATAAAGGTAAAGATAAAGATATAGATAAAGATAAAGATAAAGACAAAGATAAAGACAAAGATAAAGATAAAGATTAAGGTAAAGATAAAGATAAAGATAAAGATAGAGATAGAGGTAAAGGTAAAGACAGAGATAAAGAGAAAGATAAAGATAAAGACAAAGATAAATATAAAGATAAAGTTAAAGATAAAGATGAATATAAAGATAAAGATAAAGACAAAGATAAAGATAAAGGTGAAGATAAAGATATAGATAAAGATAAAGATAAAGACAAAGATAAAGATAAAGACAAAGGTAAAGATAAAGATGAAGATAAAGATAAAGATAAAGATAAAGATAAAGATAAAGATAAAGATAAAGATAAAGATAAAGGTAAAGATAAAGATGATAAAGGTAAAGACAGAGATAAAGAGAAAGAGAAAGATAAAGATAAAGATAAAGACAAAGATAAAGATAAAGATAAAGATAAAGATAAAGAAAAAGATAAATATAAAGACAAAGATAAAGATAAAGATAAACATAAAAATAAAGATAAAGATAAAGATAAAGATAGAGATAAAGATAAAGATAAAGATAAAGATAAAGATAAAGATAAAGGTAAAGATAAAGATAAGGATAAAAATAAAGATAAAGGTTAAGTTAAAGACAAAGATAAAGATAAATATAAAGACAAAAACAAAGATAAAGCTAAAGATAAAGATAAAGATAAAAATAAAGATAAAGATAAAGATAGAGATAAAGATAAAGATAAAGGTAAAGATAAAGATAAAGATAAAGATAAAGATAAAGATAAAGACAAAGATAAAGATACACATAAGGGCAAAGATAAAGATAAAGATCAGGATCAACATCAAGATCAAGATAAAGATAAAGATAAAGATAAAGATAAAGGTAAAGTTAAAGACAAAGATAAAGATAAATATAAAGACAAAGACAAAGATAAAGATAAAAATAAAGATAAAGATAAAGACAAAGATAAATATAAAGACAAAGACAAGGATAAAGATAAAGATAAAGATGAACAAAAAGATAAAGATAAAGACAAAGATAAAGATAAATATAAAGACAAAGACAAAGATAAAGATAAAAATGAAGCAAAGATAGAGATAAATATAGAGACAAAGACAAAGACAAAGACAAAGATAAAGATAAAGATAAAGATAAAGATAAAGATAAAGATAAAGATAAAGATAAAGATAAAGATAAAGATAAAGATAAAGATAAAGATAAAGATAAAAATTAAGATAAAGATAAAGATAAAGATAAAGAGAAGGATAAAGATAAAGATAAAGAGAAAGATAAAGATAAAGATAAAGAAAAAGGTAAAGATAAAGATAAAGATAAAGATAAGGATAAAGATAAGGATAAAGATAAGGGTAAAGATAAAGATAAAGGCAAAGACAAAGATAAAGATAAAGATAAAGATAAAGATAAAGATAAATATAAAGATAAAGATAAAGATTAAGATTAAGATTAAGATTAAGATTAAGATTAAGATTAAGATTAAGATAAAGATAAAAATGAAGATGAAGATGAAGATAAAGATAAAGATAAAGACAAAGATAAAGAGAAAGATAAAGATAAAGATAAAGATAACGATGAAGATGAAGATAAAGATAAAGGTAAATATAAAGATAAAGATAAAGATAAAGATAAAGATAAAGATAAAGATAAAGATAAAGATAAAAATTAAGATAAAGATAAAGATAAAGAGAAGGATAAAGATAAAGATAAAGAGAGAGATAAAGATAAAGATAAAGAAAAAGGTAAAGATAAAGATAAAGATAAAGGTAAAGATAAAGATAAAGATAAAGATAAAGACAAAGATAAAGATACACATAAGGGCAAAGATAAAGATAAAGATAAATTTAAAGACAAAGATAAAGATAAAGATCAAGATCAACACCAAGATCAAGATAAAGATAAAGATAAAGATAAAGATAAAGATAAAGGTAAAGTTAAAGACAAAGATAAAGATAAATATAAAGACAAAGACAAAGATAAAGATAAAGATAAAAATAAAGATAAAGATAAAGATAAAGATAAAGATAAAGACAAAGATAAATATAAAGACAAAGACAAGGATAAAGATAAAGATAAAGATGAACAAAAAGATAAAGATAAAGACAAAGATAAAGATAAATATAAAGACAAAGACAAAGATAAAGATAAAGATGAAGCAAAGATAGAGATAAATATAGAGACAAAGACAAAGACAAATACAAAGATAAAGATAAAGATAAAGATAAAGAGAAGGATAAAGATAAAGATAAAGAGAAAGATAAAGATAAAGATAAAGAAAAAGGTAAAGATAAAGATAAAGATAAAGATAAGGATAAAGATAAGGATAAAGATAAGGGTAAAGATAAAGATAAAGGCAAAGACAAAGATAAAGATAAAGATAAAGATAAAGATAAAGATAAAGATAAAGATAAAGATAAATATTAAGATTAAGATTAAGATTAAGATTAAGATTAAGATAAAGATAAAAATGAAGATGAAGATAAAGATAAAGATAAAGACAAAGATAAAGAGAAAGATAAAGATAAAGATAGAGATAAAGATAAAGATAAAGATAAATATAAAGATAAAGATAAAGATAAATATAAAGATAAAGATAAAGATAAAGATAAAGATAAAGATAACGATGAAGATGAAGATAAAGATAAAGGTAAAGGTAAAGACAAAGATAAAGATAAATATAAAGACAAAGATAAAGATAAAGATAAAGATAAAGATAAAGATAAAGATAAAGATAAAGATAAAGATAAAATAAAGATAAATGTGAAGATAAAGATGAATATAAAGATAAAGATAAAGACAAAGATAAAGATAAATGTAAAGATAAAGATATAGATAAAGATAACGATAAAGACAAAGATAAAGATAAAGATAAAGATAAAGATAAATGTGAAGATAAAGATAAAGGTGAATATAAAGATAAAGATAAAGACAAAGATAAAGATGAATATAAAGATAAAGATAAAGACAAAGATAAAGATAAAGGTAAAGATAAAGATAAAGATAAAGATAAAGATAAAGATAAAGGTAAAGATAAAGATAAAGATAAAGACAAAGATAAAGATACACATAAGGGCAAAGATAAAGATAAAGATAAATTTAAAGGCAAAAATAAAGATAAAGATCAAGATCAAGATCAAGATAAAGGTAAAGATAAAGATAAAGATAAAGATAAAGATAAAGATAAAGATAAAGATAAAGATAAAGACAAAGATAAAGATAAAGATAAAGTTAAAGATAAAGATAAAGATAAAGGTAAAGTTAAAGAC
Organism: Eurosta solidaginis; assembly: GCF_040869045.1. NCBI lineage: Eukaryota > Metazoa > Arthropoda > Insecta > Diptera > Tephritidae > Eurosta > Eurosta solidaginis. The sequence goes on along the minus strand of NW_027137117.1, from coordinate 162,780 downwards.
AAAGATAAAGATAAATATAAAGACAAAGACAAAGATAAAGATAAAGATAAAGATAAAGATAAAGATAAAGATAAAGATAAAGATAAACATAAAGATAAACATAAAGATAAACATAAAGATAAACATAAAGATAAAGATAAAGGTAAATATAAAGATAAAGACAAAGATAAAGACAAAGATAAAGATAAATATAAAGACAAAGACAAGGATAAAGATAAAGATAAAGATGAACAAAAAGATAAAGATAAAGACAAAGCTAAAGATAAATATAAATATAAAAACAAAGACAAAGATAAAGATAAAGATGAAGCAAAGATAGAGATAAATATAAAGACAAAGACAAAGACAAAGACAAAGATAAAGATAAAGATAAAGATAAAGATAAAGATAAAGATAAAGATAAAGATAAAGATAAAGATTAAGATTAAGATAAAGATAAAGGTACAGATAAAGATAAAGAGAAAGATAAAGGTAAAGTTAAAGATGAAGATAAAGACAAAGATAGAGATAAATATAAAGGCGAAGATAAGGAAAAAAGTTAAAGATAAAGATAAAGAAAAATATAAAGACAAAGATAAAGATAAAAATAAGGATAAAGATAAAGATAAAGATAAAGATAAATATAAAGATAAAGATAAAGATAACAATGAAGATGAAGATAAAGATAAAGATAAATGTAAAGGTAAAGACAAAGATAAAGATAAATATAAAGACAAAGATAAAGATAAAGATAAAGATAAATGTGAAGATAAAGATAAAGATGAATATAAAGATAAAGATAAAGACAAAGATAAAGATAAATATAAAGACAAAGATAAAGATAAAGATAAAGATAAATGTGAAGATAAAGATAAAGATGAATATAAAGATAAAGATAAAGACAAAGATAAAGATAAAGGTAAAGATAAAGATAGAGATAAAGGTAAAGATAAAGATAAAGATTGAGATAAAGGTAAAGACAGAGATAAAGAGAAAGAGAAAGATAAAGACAAAGATAAATATAAAGAGAAAGTAAAAGATAAAGATAAAAGTAAAGATAAAGACAAAGATAAATATAAAGACAAAGACAAAGATAAAGATAAAGATAAAAATGAAGATGAAGATGAAGATAAAGATAAAGATAAAGATAAAGACAAAGATAAAAATAAAGATAAAGATAAGGATAAAGATAAAGATAAAGATAAAGATAAAGATAAAGATAAATATAAAGATAAAGATAAAGATAACAATGAAGATGAAGATAAAGATAAAGATAAATGTAAAGGTAAAGACAAAGATAAAGATAAATATAAAGACAAAGATAAAGATAAAGACAAAGATAGAGATAAATATAAAGACGAAGATAAGGAAAAAAGACAAAGATAAAGATAAAGATAAAAATGAAGATGAAGATGAAAATGAAGATAAGGATAAAGATAAAGATAAATATAAAGGTAAAAATAACGATGAAGATGAAGATGAAGATAAAGATAAAGATAAAGATAAAGATAAAGATAAAGATAAAGATAAAGGTAAAGGTAAAGACAAAGATAAAGATAAATATAAAGACAAAGACAAAGATAAAGATAAAGATAAATGTGAAGATAAAGATAAAGATGAATATAAAGATAAAGACAAAGATAAAGATAAAGGTAAAGATAAAGATATAGATAAAGATAAAGATAAAGACAAAGATAAAGACAAAGATAAAGATAAAGATTAAGGTAAAGATAAAGATAAAGATAAAGATAGAGATAGAGGTAAAGGTAAAGACAGAGATAAAGAGAAAGATAAAGATAAAGACAAAGATAAATATAAAGATAAAGTTAAAGATAAAGATGAATATAAAGATAAAGATAAAGACAAAGATAAAGATAAAGGTGAAGATAAAGATATAGATAAAGATAAAGATAAAGACAAAGATAAAGATAAAGACAAAGGTAAAGATAAAGATGAAGATAAAGATAAAGATAAAGATAAAGATAAAGATAAAGATAAAGATAAAGATAAAGGTAAAGATAAAGATGATAAAGGTAAAGACAGAGATAAAGAGAAAGAGAAAGATAAAGATAAAGATAAAGACAAAGATAAAGATAAAGATAAAGATAAAGATAAAGAAAAAGATAAATATAAAGACAAAGATAAAGATAAAGATAAACATAAAAATAAAGATAAAGATAAAGATAAAGATAAAGATAGAGATAAAGATAAAGATAAAGATAAAGATAAAGATAAAGATAAAGGTAAAGATAAAGATAAGGATAAAAATAAAGATAAAGGTTAAGTTAAAGACAAAGATAAAGATAAATATAAAGACAAAAACAAAGATAAAGCTAAAGATAAAGATAAAGATAAAAATAAAGATAAAGATAAAGATAGAGATAAAGATAAAGATAAAGGTAAAGATAAAGATAAAGATAAAGATAAAGACAAAGATAAAGATACACATAAGGCAAAGATAAAGATAAAGATCAGGATCAACATCAAGATCAAGATAAAGATAAAGATAAAGATAAAGATAAAGGTAAAGTTAAAGACAAAGATAAAGATAAATATAAAGACAAAGACAAAGATAAAGATAAAAATAAAGATAAAGATAAAGACAAAGATAAATATAAAGACAAAGACAAGGATAAAGATAAAGATAAAGATGAACAAAAAGATAAAGATAAAGACAAAGATAAAGACAAAGATAAAGATAAAGATAAAGATAAAGATAAAGATAAAGATAAAGATAAAGATAAAGATAAAGATAAAGATAAAGATAAAGATAAAGATAAAGATAAAGATAAAGATAAAGATAAAGATAAAAATTAAGATAAAGATAAAGATAAAGATAAAGAGAAGGATAAAGATAAAGATAAAGAGAAAGATAAAGATAAAGATAAAGAAAAAGGTAAAGATAAAGATAAAGATAAAGATAAGGATAAAGATAAGGATAAAGATAAGGGTAAAGATAAAGATAAAGGCAAAGACAAAGATAAAGATAAAGATAAAGATAAAGATAAATATAAAGATAAAGATAAAGATTAAGATTAAGATTAAGATTAAGATTAAGATTAAGATTAAGATTAAGATAAAGATAAAAATGAAGATGAAGATGAAGATAAAGATAAAGATAAAGACAAAGATAAAGAGAAAGATAAAGATAAAGATAAAGATAACGATGAAGATGAAGATAAAGATAAAGGTAAATATAAAGATAAAGATAAAGATAAAGATAAAGATAAAGATAAAGATAAAGATAAAAATTAAGATAAAGATAAAGATAAAGAGAAGGATAAAGATAAAGATAAAGAGAGAGATAAAGATAAAGATAAAGAAAAAGGTAAAGATAAAGATAAAGATAAAGATAAAGATAAAGAAAAAGGTAAAGATAAAGATAAAGATAAAGATAAGGATAAAGATAAGGATAAAGATAAGGGTAAAGATAAAGATAAAGGCAAAGACAAAGATAAAGATAAAAATGAAGCAAAGATAGAGATAAATATAGAGACAAAGACAAAGACAAAGACAAAGATAAAGATAAAGATAAAGATAAAGATAAAGATAAAGATAAAGATAAAGATAAAGATAAAGATAAAGATAAAGATAAAGATAAAAATTAAGATAAAGATAAAGATAAAGATAAAGAGAAGGATAAAGATAAAGATAAAGAGAAAGATAAAGATAAAGATAAAGAAAAAGGTAAAGATAAAGATAAAGATAAAGATAAGGATAAAGATAAGGATAAAGATAAGGGTAAAGATAAAGATAAAGGCAAAGACAAAGATAAAGATAAAGATAAAGATAAAGATAAATATAAAGATAAAGATAAAAATTAAGATTAAGATTAAGATTAAGATTAAGATTAAGATTAAGATAAAGATAAAAATGAAGATGAAGATGAAGATAAAGATAAAGATAAAGACAAAGATAAAGAGAAAGATAAAGATAAAGATAAAGATAACGATGAAGATGAAGATAAAGATAAAGGTAAATATAAAGATAAAGATAAAGATAAAGATAAAGATAAAGATAAAGATAAAGATAAAGATAAAGATAAAAATTAAGATAAAGATAAAGATAAAGAGAAGGATAAAGATAAAGATAAAGAGAGAGATAAAGATAAAGATAAAGAAAAAGGTAAAGATAAAGATAAAGATAAAGATAAGGATAAAGATAAGGATAAAGATAAGGGTAAAGATAAAGATAAAGGCAAAGACAAAGATAAAGATAAAGATAAAGATAAAGATAAATATAAAGATAAAGATAAATATTAAGATTAAGGTTAAGATTAAGATTAAGATTAAGATAAAGATAAAAATGAAGATGAAGATGAAGATAAAGATAAAGATAAATATAAAGATAAAGATAAAGATAAAGATAACGATGAAGATGAAGATAAAGATAAAGGTAAAGGTAAAGACAAAGATAAAGATAAATATAAAGACAAAGATAAAGATAAAGATAAATGTGAAGATAAAGATGAATATAAAGATAAAGATAAAGACAAAGATAAAGATAAAGGTAAAGATAAAGATATAAATAAAGATAACGATAAAGACAAAGATAAAGATAAAGATAAAGATAAAGATAAAGATAAAGATAAATGTGAAGATAAAGATAAAGATGAATATAAAGATAAAGATAAAGATAAAGATAAAGATAAATATAAAGATAAAGATAAAGATAACGATGAAGATGAAGATAAAGATAAAGGTAAAGGTAAAGACAAAGATAAAGATAAATATAAAGACAAAGATAAAGATAAAGATAAATGTGAAGATAAAGATGAATATAAAGATAAAGATAAAGACAAAGATAAAGATAAAGGTAAAGATAAAGATATAAATAAAGATAAAGATAAAGACAAAGATAAAGATAAAGGTAAAGATAAAGATAAAGATAAAGATAAAGATAAAGATAAAGATAAAGATAAAGATAAAGATAGAGATAAAGGTAAAGACAGAGATAAAGAGAAAGAGAAAGATTAAGACAAAGATAAATATAAAGATAAAGTAAAAGATAAAGATAAAGATAAAAATAAAAATAAAGATAAAGATAAGGATAAAGATTAAGATAAAGGTAAAGATAAAGATAAAGATAAAGAGAAGGATAAATATAAAGACAAAGATAGAGATAAATATAAAGACGAAGATAAGGAAAAAAGACAAAGATAAAGATAAAGATAAAAATGAAGATGAAGATGAAGATGAAGATAAAGATAAAGATAAAGATAAAGATAAAGATAAAGATAAAGATAAAGGTAAAGATAAAGATAAAGATAAATATAAAGATAAAGATAACGATGAAGATGAAGATGAATATAAAGATAAAGATAAAGGTAAAGGTAAAGACAAAGATAAAGATAAATATAAAGACAAAGACAAAGATAAAGATAAAGATAAAGATAAAGATAAAGATAAATGTGAAGATAAAGATAAAGATGAATATAAAGATAAAGATAAAGACAAAGATAAAGATAGAGGTAAAGATAAAGATAAAGATAAAGATAAAGATAAAGATAAAGATAAAGATAAAGACAAAGATAAAGATGAAGATAAAGATAAAGATAAAGATAAAGATAAAGATAAAGATAAAGATAAAGATAAAGATTAAGGTAAAGATAAAGATAAAGATAAAGATAGAGATAAACGTAAAGACAGAGATAAAGAGAAAGATAAAGATAAAGACAAAGATAAATATAAAGATAAAGTAAAAGATAAAGATAAAGATAAATGTGAAGATAAAGATAAAGATGAATATAAAGATAAAGATAAAGACAAAGATAAAGATAAAGGTAAAGATAAAGATATAGGTAAAGATAAAGATAAAGACAAAGATAAAGATAAATACAAAGATAAAGATAAAGATGAAGATAAAGATAAAGATAAAGGTACAGATAAAGATAAAGATAGAGATAAAGGTAAAGACAGAGATAAAGAGAAAGATAAAGATAAAGATAAAGATAAAGAAAAAGATAAATATAAAGACAAAGATAAAGATAAACATAAAGATAAAGATAAAGGTAAAGATAAAGATATAGATAAAGATAAAGATCAAGATCAAGATCAAGAGAAAGATAAAGATAAAGATAAAGATAAAGATAAAGATAGAGATAAAGATAACGATAAATATAAAGGTAAATATAAAGATAAAGATAAGGATAAAAATAAACATAAAGGTAAAGTTAAAGATAAAGATAAAGATAAATATAAAGACAAAAACAAAGATAAAGATAAAGATAAAGATAAAAATAAAGATAAAGATAAAGATAAAGATAAAGATAGAGATAAATATAAAGATAAAGATAAAGAAAAAGGTAAAGATAAAGATAAAGATTAAGATAAAGATAAAGACAAAGATAAAGATACACATAAGGGCAAAGATAAAGATAAAGATAAATTTAAAGGCAAAGATAAAGATGAAGATCAAGATCAAGATAAAGATTAAGATAAAGATAAAGATAAAGATAAAGATAAAGATAAAGATAAAGATAAAGATAAAGATAAAGATAAAGATAAAGATAAAGTTAAAGATAAAGACAAAGATAAAGATAAAGATAAAGATAAAGATAAAGTTAAAGATAAAGATAAAGGTAAAGTTAAAGACAAAGATAAAGATAAATGTAAAGACAAAGACAAAGATAAAGATAAAGATAAAAATAAAGATAAAGATAAAGATAAAGATAAAGATAAAGATAAAGATAACGATAAAGATAAAGATAAAGATAAAGATAAACATAAAGATAAACATAAAGATAACCATAAAGATAAACATAAAGATAAAGATAGAGATAAAGATAAAGACAAAGATAAAGATAAATATAAAGACAAAGACAAGGATAAAGATAAAGATAAAGATAAAGATGAACAAAAAGATAAAGATAAAGACAAAGCTAAAGATAAATATAAATATAAAGACAAAGACAAAGATAAAGATAAAGATGAAGCAAAGATAGAGATAAATATAAAGACAAAGACAAAGACAAAGATAAAGATAAAGATAAAGATAAAGATAAAGATAAAGATAAAGATAAAGATAAACACAAAGATAAACATAAAGATATACATAAAGATAAAGATAAAGAAAAATATAAAGATAAAGACAAAGATAAAGACAAAGATAAAGATAAATATAAAGACAAAGACAAGGATAAAGATAAAGATAAAGATGAACAAAAAGATAAAGATAAAGCTAAAGATAAATATAAATATAAAGACAAAGACAAAGATAAAGATAAAGATGAAGCAAAGATAGAGATAAATATAAAGACAAAGACAAAGACAAAGACAAAGACAAAGATAAAGATAGAGATAAAGATAAAGATAAAGATAAAGATAAAGATAAAGATAAAGATAAAGATAAAGATAAAGATAAAGATAAAGATAAAGATAAAGATAAAGATTAAGATTAAGATAAAGATAAAGATAAAGGTACAGATAAAGATAAAGAGAAAGATAAAGATAAAGGTAAAGTTAAAGATGAAGATAAAGACAAAGATAGAGATAAATATAAAGACGAAGATAAGGAAAAAAGTTAAAGATAAAGATAAAGAAAAATATAAAGACAAAGACAAAGATAAAAATAAGGATAAAGATATAAATAAGGATAAAGATAAAGATAAATATAAAGATAAATAAAAAGATAAAGATAGAGACAAAGATAAAGATAAAGATAAAAATAAAGTTAAAGAAAAAGAAAAAGATAAAGATAAAGATAGAGATAAAGGTAAAGACAGATATAAAGAAAAAGAGAAAGATAAAGATAAAGACAAAGATAAAGATAAAGATAAATATAAAGATAAAGATAAAGATATAGATATAGATATAGATAAAGATAAAGATAAAGACAAAGATAAAGATAAAGATAAATATAAATATAAAGACAAAGATAAAGATAAAGATAAAGATAAAGATAAAGACAAAGATAAAGATAAAGATAAAAATAGAGATATAGGTAAAGACAGAGATAAAGAGAAAGAGTAAGATAAAGATAAAGATAAAGATAAAGATAAAGACAAAGATAAAGATAAAGATAAAGATAAAGATAAGGATAAAGATAAAAATACGGATAAGGATAAAGATAAAAAGAAAGAGTAAGATAAAGATAAAAATAAACACAAAGATAAATATAAAGATAAACACAAAGATAAAGATAAAGATGAAGATGAAGATAAGGATAAATATAAAGATAAATATAAATATAAAGATAAAGATAGAGATAAAGATAAATATAAAGATAAAGATAAAGAGAAAGATAAAGATAAAGAAAAAGGTAAAGATAAAGATAAAGATAAGGATAAAGATAAGGATAAAGATAAGGGTAAAGATAAAGATAAAGATAAAGACAAAGACAAAGGCAAAGACAAAGACAAAGACAAAGATAAAGATAAAGATAAAGATAAATATAAAGATCAAGATCAAAATCAAGATCAAGATCAAGATCAAGATAAAGATAAAGATAAAGATAAAGATAAAGATAAAGATGAAGATAAAGATAAAGATAAAGATAACGATAAAGATAAAGATAAAGATAAAGATAAAGGTAAAGTTAAAGACAAAGATAAAGATAAATATAAAGACATAGACAAAGATAAAGGTAAAGATAAAGATTAAGATTAAGATTAAGATAAAGATAAAGATAAAGACAAAGATAAAGATGCACATAAAGGCAAAGATAAAGATAAAGATAAATATAAAGATAAAGATAAAGATATAGATATAGATATAGACAAAGATAAAGATAAAGATAAAGGTAAATATAAAGATAAAGATAAATATAAAGATAAAGATAAAGACAAAGATAAAGATAAATATAAAGACAAAGACAAAGATAAAGATGAAGATGAAGATGAAGATGAAGATAAAGATAAAGGTAAAGATAAAGATAAAGATAAAGATAAAGATTAAGATAAAGATAAAGACAAAGATAAGGACAAAGATAAAGATAAATATAAAGACAAAGGCAATGATAAAAATAAAGATAAATATAAAGATAAAGATAAATAAAAAGATAAAGGTAAAGACAACGATAAAATAAAAATAAAGATAAAGGTAAAGATAAAGACAAAGATAAAGATAAATATAAAGACAAAGACAAAGATAAAGATAAATATGAAGACAAAGATAGAGATAAATATAAAGACAAAGACAAAGATAAAGATAAAAATAAAGATAAATATAGAGATAAAGATTAAGATTAAGATTAAGATAAAGATAAAGATAAAGATAAAGATAAAGATAAAGATAAAGATAAAGATAAAGATAAAGATAAAGATAAAGATAAAGATAAAGATAAAGATAAAGATAAAGATAAAGATAAAGATAAAGATAAAGATAAAGATAAAGATAAGGATAAAGATAAAGATAAAGTTAAAGATAAAGATAAAGACAAAGTTAGAGATAAATATAAAGACGAAGATAAGGAAAAAAGATAAAGATAAAGATAAAGACAAGGATAAAGGCAAAGGTAAAGATAAAAATAAGGATAAAGATATAGATAAGGATAAAGATAAAGATAAAAATGAAGCAAAGATAAAGATAAATATAAATATAAAGATAAAGATAAATAAAAAGATAAAGATAAAGATAAAGGTAAAGGTAAAGGTAAAGATAAAGATACAGATAAAGATGAAGATAAAGAAAAGATAAAGATAAAATAAAGATAAAGATAAAGACAAAGACAAAGATAAAGATACACATAAAGACAAAGATAAACATAAAGATAAAGACAAAGATAAAGATAAATTTAAAGACAAAGTTAAAGATAAAGATAAAAGTAAAGATAAAGACAAAGATAAATATAAAGACAAAGACAAAGATAAAGATAAAGATAAAGATAAAAATGAAGATGAAGATGAAGATGAAGATGAAGATAAAGATAAAGATAAAGATAAAGACAAAGATAAAGATAAAGATAAAGATAAAGATAAAGATAAAGATAAATATAAAGTTAAAGATAACAATGAAGATGAAGATAAAGATAAAGATAAATGTAAAGGTAAAGACAAAGATAAAGATAAATATAAAGAAAAATATAAAGATAAAGATAAATGTGAAGATAAAGATAAAGATGAATATAAAGATAAAGATAAAGACAAAGATAAAGATAAAGGTAAAGATAAAGATATAGATAGAGATAAAGATAAAGATAAAGACAAAGATAAAGATAGAGATAAAGGTAAAGATAAAGATAAAGATAGAGATAAAGGTAAAGACAGAGATAAAGAGAAAGAGAAAGATAAAGACAAAGATAAATATAAAGAGAAAGTAAAAGATAAAGATAAAAGTAAAGATAAAGACAAAGATAAATATAAAGACAAAGATAAAGATAAAGATAAAAATGAAGATGAAGATGAAGATGAAGATAAAGATAAAGATAAAGATAAAGACAAAGATAAAAATAAAGATAAAGATAAACATAAAGATAAAGATAACAATGAAGATGAAGATAAAGATAAAGATAAATGTAAAGGTAAAGACAAAGATAAAGATAAATATAAAGACAAAGATAAAGATAAAGACAAAGATAGAGATAAATATAAAGACGAAGATAAGGAAAAAGACAAAGATAAAGATAAAGATAAAAATGAAGATGAAGATGAAGATGAAGATAAAGATAAATATAAAGGTAAAAATAACGATGAAGATGAAGATGAAGATGAAGATAAAGATAAAGATAAAGATAAAGGTAAAGGTAAAGACAAAGATAAAGATAAATATAAAGACAAAGACAAAGATAAAGATAAAGATAAAGATAAAGATAAATGTGAAGATAAAGATAAAGATGAATATAAAGATAAAGACAAAGATAAAGATAAAGGTAAAGATAAAGATATAGATAAAGATAAAGATAAAGACAAAGATAAAGACAAAGATAAAGATAAAGATTAAGGTAAAGATAAAGATAAAGATAAAGATAGAGATAGAGGTAAAGGTAAAGACAGAGATAAAGAGAAAGATAAAGATAAAGACAAAGATAAATATAAAGATAAAGTTAAAGATAAAGATGAATATAAAGATAAAGATAAAGACAAAGATAAAGATAAAGGTGAAGATAAAGATATAGATAAAGATAAAGATAAAGACAAAGATAAAGATAAAGACAAAGGTAAAGATAAAGATGAAGATAAAGATAAAGATAAAGATAAAGGTAAAGATAAAGATAAAGATAAAGATAGAGATAAAGGTAAAGACAGAGATAAAGAGAAAGAGAAAGATAAAGATAAAGATAAAGACAAAGATAAAGATAAAGATAAAGATAAAGATAAAGAAAAAGATAAATATAAAGACAAAGATAAAGATAAAGATAAACATAAAAATAAAGATAAAGATAAAGATAAAGATAGAGATAAAGATAAAGATAAAGATAAAGATAAAGATAAAGATAAAGGTAAAGATAAAGATAAGGATAAAAATAAAGATAAAGGTTAAGTTAAAGACAAAGATAAAGATAAATATAAAGACAAAAACAAAGATAAAGCTAAAGATAAAGATAAAGATAAAAATAAAGATAAAGATAAAGATAGAGATAAAGATAAAGATAAAGATAAAGGTAAAGATAAAGATAAAGATAAAGATAAAGACAAAGATAAAGATACACATAAGGGCAAAGATAAAGATAAATATAAATTTAAAGACAAAGATAAAGATAAAGATCAAGATCTACACCAAGATCAAGATAAAGATAAAGATAAAGATAAAGATAAAGATAAAGGTAAAGTTAAAGACAAAGATAAAGATAAATATAAAGACAAAGACAAAGATAAAGATAAAGATAAAAACAAAAATAAAGATAAAGACAAAGATAAATATAAAGACAAAGACAAGGATAAAGATAAAGATAAAGATGAACAAAAAGATAAAGACAAAGATAAAGATAAATATAAAGACAAAGACAAAGATAAAGATAAAGATGAAGCAAAGATAGAGATAAATATAGAGACAAAGACAAAGACAAAGATAAAGATAAAGATAAAGATAAAGATAAAGATAAAGATAAATATAAAGATAAAGATAAAGATAAAGATAAAAATTAAGATAAAGATAAAGATAAAGATAAAGATAAAGAGAAGGATAAAGATAAAGATAAGGAGAAAGATAAAGATAAAGATAAAGAAAAAGGTAAAGATAAAGATAAAGATAAAGATAAGGATAAAGATAAGGATAAAGATAAGGGTAAAGATAAAGATAAAGGCAAAGACAAAGATAAAGATAAAGATAAAGATAAAGATAAAGATAAAGATAAAGATAAAGATAAAGATAAAGATAAAGATAAAGATAAAGATAAAGATAAAGATAAATATAAAGATAAAGATTAAGATTAAGATTAAGATTAAGATAAAGATAAAAATGAAGATGAAGATGAAGATAAAGACAAAGATAAAGAGAAAGATAAAGATAAAGATAGAGATAAAGATAAAGATAAAGATAAAGATAAATATAAAGATAAAGATAAAGATAAATATAAAGATAAAGATAAAGATAAAGATAACGATGAAGATGAAGATAAAGATAAAGGTAAAGGTAAAGACAAAGATAAAGATAAATATAAAGACAAAGATAAAGATAAAGATAAAGATAAAGATAAAGATAAAGATAAATGTGAAGATAAAGATGAATATAAAGATAAAGATAAAGACAAAGATAAAGATAAAGGTAAAGATAAAGATATAGATAAAGATAACGATAAAGACAAAGATAAAGATAAAGATAAAGATAAAGATAAAGATAAAGATAAAGATAAAGATAAAGATAAAGATAAATGTGAAGATAAAGATAAAGGTGAATATAAAGATAAAGATAAAGACAAAGATAAAGATGAATATAAAGGTAAAGATAAAGACAAAGATAAAGATAAAGGTAAAGATAAAGATAAAGATAAAGATAAAGATAAAGATAAAGGTAAAGATAAAGATAAAGATAAAGACAAAGATAAAGATACACATAAGGGCAAAGATAAAGATAAAGATAAATTTAAAGGCAAAGATAAAGATAAAGATCAAGATCAAGATCAAGATAAAGATAAAGATAAAGATAAAGATAAAGATAAAGATAAAGATAAAGATAAAGACAAAGATAAAGATAAAGATAAAGTTAAAGATAAAGATAAAGGTAAAGTTAAAGACAAAGATAAAGATAAATATAAAGACAAAGACAAAGATAAAGATAAAGATAAAGATAAAGATAAAGATAAAGATAAAGATAAAGATAAAGATAAAGATAAAGATAAAGATAAAGATAAAGATAAAGATAAAGATAAAGATAAAGATAAAGATAAAGATAAACATAAAGATAAACATAAAGAAAAACATAAAGATAAAGATAAATATAAAGATAAAGACAAAGATAAAGACAAAGATAAAGATAAATATAAAGACAAAGATGAACAAAAAGATAAAGATAAAGACAAAGCTAAAGATAAATATAAATATAAAGACAAAGACAGAGATAAAGATAAAGATGAAGCAAAGATAGAGATAAATATAAAGACAAAGACAAAGACAAAGACAAAGATAAAGATAAAGATAAAGATAAAGATAAAGATAAAGATAAAGATAAAGATTAAGATTAAGATAAAGATAAAGGTACAGATAAAGATAAAGAGAAAGATAAAGGTAAAGTTAAAGATGAAGATAAAGACAAAGATAGAGATAAATATAAAGGCGAAGATAAGGAAAAAAGTTAAAGATAAAGATAAAGAAAAATATAAAGACAAAGATAAAGATAAAAATAAGGATAAAGATAAAGATAAATATAAAGATAAATAAAAAGATAAAGATAGAGACAAAGATAAAGATAAAGATAAAAATAAAGTTAAAGAAAAAGATAAAGATAAAGATAGAGATAAAGGTAAAGACAGATATAAAGAAAAAGAGAAAGATAAAGATAAAGACAAAGATAAAGATAAAGATAAAGATAAAGATATAGATATAGATAAAGATAAAGATAAAGATAAAGACAAAGATAAAGATAAAGATAAATATAAATATAAAGACAAAGATAAAGATAAAGATAAAGATAAAGATAAAGACAAAGATAAAGATAAAGATAAAAATAGAGATATAGGTAAAGACAGAGATAAAGAGAAAGAGTAAGATAAAGATAAAGATAAAGACAAAGATAAAGATAAAGATAAAGATAAGGATAAAGATAAAAATACGGATAAGGATAAAGATAAAAAGAAAGAGTAAGATAAAGATAAAAATAAACACAAAGATAAATATAAAGATAAACACAAAGATAAAGATAAAGATGAAGATGAAGATAAGGATAAATATAAAGATAAATATAAATATAAAGATAAAGATAGAGATAAAGATAAATATAAAGATAAAGATAAAGATAAAGATAAAGAGAAAGATAAAGATAAAGATAAAGATAAAGAAAAAGGTAAAGATAAAGATAAAGATAAGGATAAAGATAAGGATAAAGATAAGGGTAAAGATAAAGATAAAGATAAAGACAAAGACAAAGACAAAGACAAAGACAAAGACAAAGACAAAGACAAAGACAAAGACAAAGACAAAGACAAAGACAAAGACAAAGATAAAGATAAAGATAAAGATGAAGATAAAGATAAAGATAAATATAAAGATCAAGATCAAAATCAAGATCAAGATCAAGATAAAGATAAAGATAAAGATAAAGATAACGATAAAGATAAAGATAAATATAAAGGTAAAGTTAAAGACAAAGATAATGATAAATATAAAGACAAAGACAAAGATAAAGGTAAAGATAAAGATTAAGATTAAGATAAAGATAAAGATAAAGACAAAGATAAAGATGCACATAAGGGCAAAGATAAAGATAAAGATAAAGGTAAATATAAAGATAAATATAAAGATAAAGATAAAGATAAAGATAAATATAAAGACAAAGACAAAGATAAAGATGAAGATGAAGATGAAGATAAAGATAAAGATAAAGATAAAGATAAAGATAAAGATTAAGATAAAGATAAAGACAAAGATAAGGACAAAGATAAAGATAAATATAAAGACAAAGGCAAGGATAAAAATAAAGATAAATATAAAGATAAAGATAAATAAAAAGATAAAGGTAAAGACAAAGATAAAATAAAAATAAAGATAAAGGTAAAGATAAAGACAAAGATAAAGATAAATATAAAGACAAAGACAAAGACAAAGACAAAGATAAAGATAAATATGAAGACAAAGATAGAGATAAATATAAAGACAAAGACAAAGATAAAGATAAAGATAAAGATAAATATAAAGATAAAGATTAAGATTAAGATTAAGATTAAGATTAAGATAAAGATAAAGATAAAGATAAAGATAAAGATAAAGATAAAGATAAAGATAAAGATAAAGATAAAGATAAAGATAAAGATAAAGATAAAGATAAAGATAAAGATAAGGATAAAGATAAAGATAAAGTTAAAGATAAAGATAAAGACAAAGTTAGAGATAAATATAAAGACGAAGATAAGGAAAAAAGATAAAGATAAAGATAAAGACAAGGATAAAGGCAAAGATAAAGATAAAAATAAGGATAAAGATATAGATAAGGATAAAGATAAAGATAAAAATGAAGCAAAGATAAAGATAAATATAAATATAAAGATAAAGATAAATAAAAAGATAAAGATAAAAATAAAGATAAAGATAAAGATAAAGGTAAAGGTAAAGATAAAGATAAAGATAAAGATGAAGATAAAGAAAAGATAAAGATAAAATAAAGATAAAGATAAAGACAAAGACAAAGATAAAGATACACATAAAGACAAAGATAAACATAAAGATAAAGATAAAGACAAAGATAAAGATAAATTTAAAGACAAAGTTAAAGATAAAGATAAAAGTAAAGATAAAGACAAAGACAAAGATAAATATAAAGACAAAGACAAAGATAAAGATAAAGATAAAAATGAAGATGAAGATGAAGATGAAGATAAAGATAAAGATAAAGATAAAGACAAAGATAAAGATAAAGATAAAGATAAAGATAAAGATAAAGATAAAGATAAAGATAAATATAAAGATAAAGATAAAGATAAATGTGAAGATAAAGATAAAGATGAATATAAAGATAAAGATAAAGACAAAGATAAAGATAAAGGTAAAGATAAAGATATAGATAAAGATAAAGATAAAGATAAAGATAAAGATAAAGACAAAGATAAAGATAGAGATAAAGGTAGAGATAAAGATAAAGATAAAGATAGAGATAAAGGTAAAGAAAGAGATAAAGAGAAAGAGAAAGATAAAGACAAAGATAAATATAAAGAGAAAGTAAAAGATAAAGATAAAAGTAAAGATAAAGACAAAGATAAATATAAAGACAAAAACAAAGATAAAGATAAAGATAAAAATGAAGATGAAGATGAAGATGAAGATAAAGATAAAGATAAAGACAAAGATAAAAATAAAGATAAAGATAAGGATAAAGATAAAGATAAAGATAAAGATAAAGATAAAGATAAATATAAAGATAAAGATAAAGATAACAATGAATATGAAGATAAAGATAAAGATAAATGTAAAGGTAAAGACAAAGATAAAGATAAATATAAAGACAAAGATAAAGATAAAGACAAAGATAGAGATAAATATAAAGACGAAGATAAGGAAAAAAGACAAAGATAAAGATAAAGATAAAAATGAAGATGAAGATGAAGATGAAGATAAAGATAAAGATAAATATAAAGGTAAAAATAACGATGAAGATGAAGATGAAGATAAAGATAAAGATAAAGATAAAGATAAAGATAAAGATAAAGATAAAGGTAAAGGTAAAAACAAAGATAAAGATAAATATAAAGACAAAGACAAAGATAAAGATAAAGATAAATGTGAAGATAAAGATAAAGATGAATATAAAGATAAAGACAAAGATAAAGATAAAGGTAAAGATAAAGATATAGATAAAGATAAAGATAAAGATAAAGACAAAGATAAAGACAAAGATAAAGATTAAGGTAAAGATAAAGATAAAGATAAAGATAGAGATAGAGGTAAAGGTAAAGACAGAGATAAAGAGAAAGATAAAGATAAAGACAAAGATAAATATAAAGATAAAGTTAAAGGTAAAGATGAATATAAAGATAAAGATAAAGACAAAGATAAAGATAAAGGTGAAGATAAAGATATAGATAAAGATAAAGATAAAGATAAAGATAAAGACAAAGATAAAGATAAAGACAAAGGTAAAGATAAAGATGAAGATAAAGATAAAGATAAAGATAAAGATAAAGATAAAGATAAAGATAAAGGTAAAGATAAAGATAAAGATAAAGATAGAGATAAAGGTAAAGACAGAGATAAAGAGAAAGATAAAGATAAAGACAAAGATAAAGATAAAGATAAAGATAAAGATAAAGATAAAGATAAAGATAAAGAAAAAGATAAATATAAAGACAAAGATAAAGATAAACATAAAAATAAAGATAAAGATAAAGATAAAGATAAAGATAAAGATAAAGGTAGAGATAAAGATAAAGATAAAGATAAAGGTAACGATAAAGATAAGGATAAAAATAAAGATAAAGGTTAAGTTAAAGACAAAGATAAAGATAAATATAAAGACAAAAACAAAGATAAAGCTAAAGATAAAGATAAAGATAAAAATAAAGATAAAGATAAAGATAGAGATAAAGATAAAGATAAAGGTAAAGATAAAGATAAAGATAAAGACAAAGATAAAGATACACATAAGGGCAAAGATAAAGATAAAGATAAATTTAAAGACAAAGATAAAGATAAAGATCAGGATCAACATCAAGATCAAGATAAAGATAAAGATAAAGATAAAGATAAAGATAAAGATAAAGGTAAAGTTAAAGACAAAGATAAAGATAAATATAAAGACAAAGACAAAGATAAAGATAAAGATAAAAATAAAGATAAAGATAAAGACAAAGATAAATATAAAGACAAAGACAAGGATAAAGATAAAGATGAACAAAAAGATAAAGATAAAGACAAAGATAAAGATAAATATAAAGACAAAGACAAAGATAAAGATAAAGATGAAGCAAAGATAGAGATAAATATAGAGACAAAGACAAAGACAAAGATAAAGATAAAGATAAAGATAAAGATAAAGATAAAGATAAAGATAAAGATAAAGATAAAGATAAAGATAAATATAAAGATAAAGATAAAGATAAAGATAAAGATAAAGATAAAAATTAAGATAAAGATAAAGATAAAGATAAAGATAAAGAGAAGGATAAAGATAAAGATAAAGAAAAAGGTAAAGATAAAGATAAAGATAAGGATAAAGATAAGGATAAAGATAAGGGTAAAGATAAAGATAAAGGCAAAGGCAAAGATAAAGATAAAGATAAAGATAAATATAAAGATAAAGATTAAGATTAAGATTAAGATTAAGATTAAGATAAAGATAAAAATGAAGATGAAGATGAAGATGAAGATAAAGATAAAGATAAAGACAAAGATAAAGAGAAAGATAAAGATAAAGATAGAGATAAAGATAAAGATAAAGATAAATATAAAGATAAAGATAAAGATAAATATAAAGATAAAGATAAAGATAAAAATAACGATGAAGATGAAGATAAAGATAAAGGTAAAGGTAAAGACAAAGATAAAGATAAATATAAAGACAAAGATAAATATAAAGATAAACATAAAGATAAATGTGAAGATAAAGATGAATATAAAGATAAAGATAAAGGCAAAGATAAAGATAAAGGTAAAGATAACGATATAGATAAAGATAACGATAAAGACAAAGATAAAGATAAAGATAAAGATAAAGATAAAGATAAAGATAAAGATAAATGTGAAGATAAAGATAAAGATGAATATAAAGATAAAGATAAAGACAAAGATAAAGATGAATATAAAGATAAAGATAAAGATAAAGACAAAGATAAAGATAAAGGTAAAGATAAAGATAAAGATAAAGATAAAGATAAAGATAAAGATAAAGATAAAGATAGAGATAAAGGTAAAGACAGAGATAAAGAGAAAGATTAAGACAAAGATAAATATAAAGATAAAGTAAAAGATAAAGATAAAGATAAAGATAAAGATAAAGATAAAAATAAAGATAAAGATAAGGATAAAGATTAAGATAAAGGTAAAGATAAAGATAAAGATAAAGAGAAGGATAAATATAAAGACAAAGATAGAGATAAATATAAAGACGAAGATAAGGAAAAAAGACAAAGATAAAGATAAAGATAAAAATGAAGATGAAGATGAAGATGAAGATAAAGATAAAGATAAAGATAAAGATAAAGATAAATATAAAGATAAAGATAACGATGAAGATGAAGATGAATATAAAGATAAAGATAAAGGTAAAGGTAAAGACAAAGATAAAGATAAATATAAAGACAAAGACAAAGATAAAGATAAAGATAAAGATAAAGATAAATGTGAAGATAAAGATAAAGATGAATATAAAGATAAAGATAAAGACACAGATAAAGATAGAGGTAAAGATAAAGATAAAGATAAAGATAAAGATAAAGATAAAGACAAAGATAAAGATAAAGATAAAGATAAAGATAAAGATAAAGATAAAGATAAAGATAAAGATAAAGATAAAGATAAAGATAAAGATTAAGGTAAAGATAAAGATAAAGATAGAGATAAAGGTAAAGACAGAGATAAAGAGAAAGATAAAGATAAAGACAAAGATAAATATAAAGATAAAGTAAAAGATAAAGATAAAGATAAATGTGAAGATAAAGATAAAGATGAATATAAAGATAAAGATAAAGACAAAGATAAAGATAAAGGTAAAGATAAAGATATAGGTAAAGATAAAGATAAAGACAAAGATAAAGATAAATACAAAGATAAAGATAAAGATGAAGATAAAGATAAAGATAAAGGTAAAGATAAAGATAAAGATAGAGATAAAGGTAAAGACAGAGATAAAGAGAAAGATAAAGATAAAGATAAAGATAAAGAAAAAGATAAATATAAAGACAAAGATAAATATAAAGATAAAGTAAAAGATAAAGATAAAGATAAATGTGAAGATAAAGATAAAGATGAATATAAAGATAAAGATAAAGACAAAGATAAAGATAAAGGTAAAGATAAAGATATAGGTAAAGATAAAGATAAAGACAAAGATAAAGATAAATACAAAGATAAAATAAAGATGAAGATAAAGATAAAGATAAAGGTAAAGATAAAGATAAAGATAGAGATAAAGGTAAAGACAGAGATAAAGAGAAAGATAAAGGTAAAAACAAAGATAAAGATAAATATAAAGACAAAGACAAAGATAAAGATAAAGATAAATGTGAAGATAAAGATAAAGATGAATATAAAGATAAAGACAAAGATAAAGATAAAGGTAAAGATAAAGATATAGATAAAGATAAAGATAAAGATAAAGACAAAGATAAAGACAAAGATAAAGATTAAGGTAAAGATAAAGATAAAGATAAAGATAGAGATAGAGGTAAAGGTAAAGACAGATATAAAGAGAAAGATAAAGATAAAGACAAAGATAAATATAAAGATAAAGTTAAAGATAAAGATGAATATAAAGATAAAGATAAAGACAAAGATAAAGATAAAGGTGAAGATAAAGATATAGATAAAGATAAAGATAAAGACAAAGATAAAGATAAAGACAAAGGTAAAGATAAAGATGAAGATAAAGATAAAGATAAAGATAAAGATAAAGATAAAGGTAAAGATAAAAATAAAGATAAAGATAGAGATAAAGGTAAAGACAGAGATAAAGAGAAAGAGAAAGATAAAGATAAAGACAAAGATAAAGATAAAGATAAAGATAAAGATAAAGATAAAGATAAAGATAAAGAAAAAGATAAATATAAAGACAAAGATAAAGATAAACATAAAAATAAAGATAAAGATAAAGATAAAGATAAAGATAAAGATAAAGATAAAGATAAAGATAAAGATAGAGATAAAGATAAAGATAAAGATAAAGGTAACGATAAAGATAAGGATAAAAATAAAGATAAAGGTTAAGTTAAAGACAAAGATAAAGATAAATATGAAGACAAAAACAAAGATAAAGCTAAAGATAAAGATAAAGATAAAAATAAAGATAAAGATAAAGATAGAGATAGAGATAAAGATAAAGATAAAGGTAAAGATAAAGATAAAGACAAAGATAAAGATACACATAAGGGCAAAGATAAAGATAAAGATAAATTTAAAGACAAAGATAAAGATAAAGATCAGGATCAACATCAAGATCAAGATAAAGATAAAGATAAAGATAAAGATAAAGATAAAGGTAAAGTTAAAGACAAAGATAAAGATAAATATAAAGACAAAGATAAAGATAAAGATAAAAATAAAGATAAAGATAAAGACAAAGATAAATATAAAGACAAAGACAAGGATAAAGATAAAGATGAACAAAAAGATAAAGATAAAGACAAAGATAAAGATAAATATAAAGACAAAGACAAAGATACAGATAAAGATGAAGCAAAGATAGAGATAAATATAGAGACAAAGACAAATACAAAGATAAAGATAAAGATAAAGATAAAGATAAAGATAAAAATTAAGATAAAGATAAAGATAAAGATAAAGAGAAGGATAAAGATAAAGATAAAGAGAAAGATAAAGATAAAGATAAAGAAAAAGGTAAAGATAAAGATAAAGATAAAGATAAGGATAAAGATAAGGATAAAGATAAGGGTAAAGATAAAGATAAAGGCAAAGGCAAAGATAAAGATAAAGATAAAGATAAAGATAAATATAAAGATAAAGATAAAGATTAAGATTAAGATTAAGATTAAGATAAAGATAAAAATGAAGATGAAGATGAAGATAAAGATAAAGATAAAGATAAAGACAAAGATAAAGAGAAAGATAAAGATAAAGATAGAGATAAAGATAAAGATAAAGATAAATATAAAGATAAAGATAAAGATAAAGATAAATATAAAGATAAAGATAAAGATTAAGATAAAGATAACGATGAAGATGAAGATAAAGATAAAGGTAAAGGTAAAGACAAAGATAAAGATAAATATAAAGACAAAGATAAATATAAAGATAAAGATAAAGATAAATGTGAAGATAAAGATGAATATAAAGATAAAGATAAAGGCAAAGATAAAGATAAAGGTAAAGATAACGATATAGATAAAGATAACGATAAAGACAAAGATAAAGATAAAGATAAAGATAAAGATAAAGATAAAGATAAATGTGAAGATAAAGATAAAGATGAATATAAAGATAAAGATAAAGATGAATATAAAGATAAAGATAAAGATAAAGACAAAGATAAAGATAAAGGTAAAGATAAAGATAAAGATAAAGATAAAGATAAAGATAAAGATAAAGATAAAGATAAAGATAAAGATAAAGATAAAGATAGAGATAAAGGTAAAGACAGAGATAAAGAGAAAGAGAAAGATTAAGACAAAGATAAATATAAAGATAAAGTAAAAGATAAAGATAAAGATAAAGATAAAAATAAAGATAAAGATAAGGATAAAGATTAAGATAAAGGTAAAGATAAAGATAAAGATAAAGAGAAGGATAAATATAAAGACAAAGATAGAAATAAATATAAAGACGAAGATAAGGAAAAAAGACAAAGATAAAGATAAAGATAAAAATGAAGATGAAGATGAAGATGAAGATAAAGATAAAGATAAAGATAAAGATAAAGATAAATATAAAGATAAAGATAACGATGAAGATGAAGATGAATATAAAGATAAAGATAAAGGTAAAGGTAAAGACAAAGATAAAGATAAATATAAAGACAAAGACAAAGATAAAGATAAAGATAAAGATAAATGTGAAGATAAAGATAAAGATGAATATAAAGATAAAGATAAAGACAAAGATAAAGATAGAGGTAAAGATAAAGATAAAGATAAAGATAAAGATAAAGATAAAGATAAAGATAAAGATAAAGATAAAGATAAAGACAAAGATAAAGATAAAGATAAAGATAAAGATAAAGATAAAGATAAAGATAAAGATAAAGATAAAGATAAAGATAAAGATAAAGATAAAGATTAAGGTAAAGATAAAGATAAAGATAAAGATAGAGATAAAGGTAAAGACAGAGATAAAGAGAAAGATAAAGATAAAGACAAAGATAAATATAAAGATAAAGTAAAAGATAAAGATAAAGATAAATGTGAAGATAAAGATAAAGATGAATATAAAGATAAAGATAAAGACAAAGATAAAGGTAAAGATAAAGATATAGGTAAAGATAAAGATAACGACAAAGATAAAGATAAATACAAAGATAAAGATAAAGATGAAGATAAAGATAAAGATAAAGGTAAAGATAAAGATAAAGATAAAGATAAAGGTAAAGACAGAGATAAAGAGAAAGATAAAGATAAAGATAAAGATAAAGATAAAGAAAAAGATAAATATAAAGACAAAGATAAAGATAAAGATAAACATAAAGATAAAGATAAAGGTAAAGATAAAGATATAGATAAAGATAAAGATAAAGATCAAGATCAAGATCAAGATAAAGAGAAAGATAAAGATAAAGATAAAGATAGAGATAAAGATAACGATAAATATAAAGGTAAAGATAAAGATAAGGATAAAAATAAACATAAAGGTAAAGTTAAAGATAAAGATAAAGATAAATATAAAGACAAAAACAAAGATAAAGATAAAGATAAAGATAGAGATAAAGATAAAGATAAAGATAAAGATAGAGATAAAGATAAAGATAAAGATAAAGAAAAAGGTAAAGATAAAGATAAAGATAAATATAAAGACAAAGATAAAGATACACATAAGGGCAAAGATAAAGATAAAGATAAATTTAAAGGCAAAGATAAAGATAAAGATCAAGATCAAGATAAAGATTAAGATAAAGATAAAGATAAAGATAAAGATAAAGATAAAGATAAAGATAAAGATAAAGATAAAGATAAAGTTAAAGATAAAGACAAAGATAAAGATAAAGATAAAGATAAAGTTAAAGATAAAGATAAAGATAAAGATAAAGATAAAGGTAAAGTTAAAGACAAAGATAAAGATAAATATAAAGACAAAGACAAAGATAAAGATTAAGATAAAGATAAAGATAAAGATAAAGATAAAGATAAAGATAAAGATAAAGATAAAGATAAAGATAAAGATAAAGATAAAGATAAAGATAAAGATAAAGATAAACATAAAGATAAACATAAAGATAACCATAAAGATAAACATAAAGATAAAGATAAAGATAAAGATAAAGATAAAGACAAAGATAAAGACAAAGATAAAGATAAATATAAAGACAAAGACAAGGATAAAGATAAAGATAAAGATGAACAAAAAGATAAAGATAAAGACAAAGCTAAAGATAAATATAAATATAAAGACAAAGACAAAGATAAAGATAAAGATGAAGCAAAGATAGAGATAAATATAAAGACAAAGACAAAGACAAAGATAAAGATAAAGATAAAGATAAAGATAAAGATAAAGATTAAGATAAAGATAAAGATAAAGGTACAGATAAAGATAAAGAGAAAGATAAAGATAAAGGTAAAGTTAAAGATGAAGATAAAGACAAAGATAGAGATAAATATAAAGACGAAGATAAGGAAAAAAGTTAAAGATAAAGATAAAGAAAAATATAAAGACAAAGATAAAGATAAAAATAAGGATAGAGATATAGATAAGGATAAAGATAAAGATAAATATAAAGATAAATAAAAAGATAAAGATAGAGACAAAGATAAAGTTAAAGATAAAAATAAAGTTAAAGACAAAGATAAAGATAAAGATAGAGATAAAGGTAAAGACAGATATAAAGAGAAAGAGAAAGATAAAGATAAAGACAAAGATAAATATAAAGATAAAGACAAAGAAAAAGATAAAGATAAAGATAAAGATAAATTTAAAGATAAAGATAAAGATAGAGATAAAGGTAAAGACAGAGATAAAGAGAAAAATAAAGATAAATATGAAGACATGGATAGAGATAAATATAAAGACAAAGATAAAGATAAAGATAAATATATAGATAAAGATTAAGATTAAGATTAAGATTAATATTAAGATTAAGATTAAGATTAAGATAAAGATAAAGATAAAGATAAAGATAAAGATAAAGATAAAGATAAAGATATAGATAAAGATAAAGATAAAGATAAAGATAAAGATAAAGATAAAGATAAAGATAAAGATAAAGATAAAGATAAAGATAAGGATAAAGATAAAGATAAAGTTAAAGATAAAGATAAAGACAAAGTTAGAGATAAATATAAAGACGAAGATAAGGAAAAAAGATAAAGATAAAGACAAGGATAAAGGCAAAGATAAAGATAAAAATAAGGATAAAGATATAGATAAGGATAAAGATAAAGATAAAAATGAAGCAAAGATAAAGATAAATATAAATATAAAGATAAAGATAAATAAAAAGATAAAGATAAAGATAAAGATAAAGGTAAAGGTAAAGGTAAAGATAAAGATACAGATAAAGATGAAGATAAAGAAAAGATAAAGATAAAATAAAGATAAAGATAAAGATAAAGATAAAGATAAAGATAAAGACAAAGACAAAGATAAAGATACACATAAAGACAAAGATAAACATAAAGATAAAGATAAAGACAAAGATAAAGATAAATTTAAAGACAAAGTTAAAGATAAAGATAAAAGTAAAGATAAAGACAAAGATAAATATAAAGACAAAGACAAAGATAAAGATAAAGATAAAAATGAAGATGAAGATGAAGATGAAGATAAAGATAAAGATAAAGATAAAGATAAAGATAAAGATAAAGATAAAGACAAAGATAAAGATAAAGATAAAGATAAAGATAAAGATAAAGATAAAGATAAAGATAAAGATAAAGATAAAGATAAAGATAAATATAAAGATAAAGATAAAGATAACGATGAAGATGAAGATAAAGATAAAGATAAAGATAAAGGTAAAGACAAAGATAAAGATAAATATAAAGACAAAGATAAAGATAAAGATAAAGATAAATGTGAAGATAAAGATAAATACAAAGATAAAGGTAAAGATAAAGATATAGATAAAGATAAAGATAAAGATAAAGACAAAGATAAAGATAGAGATAAAGGTAAAGATAGAGATAAAGATAAAGATAAAGATAAAGATAGAGATAAAGAGAAAGAGAAAGAGAAAGAGAAAGATAAAGACAAAGATAAATATAAAGAGAAAGTAAAAGATAAAGATAAAGATAAAAATAAAGATAAAGATAAGGATAAAGATAAAGATAAAGATAAAGATTAAGATAAAGATTAAGATAAAGAGAAGGATAAAGATAAAGATAAAGACAAAGATAGAGATAAATATAAAGACGAAGATAAGACAAAAAGACAAAGATAAAGATAAAGATAAAAATGAAGATGAAGATGAAGATGAAGATAAAGATAAAGATAAAGATAAAGATAAAGATAAAGATAAATATAAAGATAAAGATAACGATGAAGATGAAGTTGAAGATAAAGATAAAGATAAAGGTAAAGGTAAAGACAAAGATAAAGATAAATATAAAGACAAAGACAAAGACAAAGACAAAGATAAAGATAAAGATAAAGATAAATGTGAAGATAAAGATAAAGATGAATATAAAGATAAAGATAAAGACAAAGATAAAGATAAAGGTAAAGATAAAGATATAGATATAGATAAAGATAAAGATAAAGACAAAGATAAAGACAAAGATAAAGATAAAGATTAAAGTAAAGATAAAGATAAAGATAAAGATAGAGATAGAGGTAAAGGTAAAGACAGAGATAAAGAGAAAGATAAAGATAAAGACAAAGATAAATATAAAGATATAGTAAAAGATAAAGATAAAGATAAAGATAAAAATAAAGATAAAGATAAGGATAAAGATAAAGATAAAGATAAAGATAAAGATAAAGATTAAGATAAAGATAAAGATAAAGATAAAGATAAAGATAAAGAGAAGGATATAGATAAATATAAAGACGAAGATAAGGAAAAAAGACAAAGATAAAGATAAAGATAAAAATGAAGATGAAGATGAAGATAAAGATAAAGATAAAGATAAAGATAAAAATAAAGATAAAGATAAATATAAAGATAAAGATAACGATGAAGATGGAGATGAAGATAAAGATAAAGGTAAAGGTAAAGACAAAGATAAAGATAAATATAAAGACAAAGATAAAGATAAAGATAAATGTGAAGATAAAGATAAAGATGAATATAAAGATAAAGATAAAGACAAAGATAAAGATAGAGGTAAAGATAAAGATAAAGATAAAGATAAAGATAAAGATAAAGATAAAGACAAAGATAAAGATAAAGATAAAGATAAAGATAAAGATAAAGATAAAGATAAAGATTAAGGTAAAGATAAAGATAAAGATAAAGATAGAGATAAAGGTAAAGACAGAGATAAAGAGAAAGATAAAGATAAAGACAAAGATAAATATAAAGATAAAGTAAAAGATAAAGATAAAGATAAAGATAAATGTGAAGATAAAGATAAAGATGAATATAAAGATAAAGATAAAGACAAAGATAAAGATAAAGGTAAAGATAAAGATATAGGTAAAGATAAAGATAAAGACAAAGATAAAGATAAATACAAAGATAAAGATAAAGATAAAGATGAAGATAAAGATAAAGATAAAGGTAAAGATAAAGATAAAGATAGAGATAAAGGTAAAGACGGAGATAAAGAAAAAGATAAAGATAAAGATAAAGACAAAGATAAAGATAAAGAAAAAGATAAATATAAAGACAAAGATAAAGATAAACATAAACATAAAGATAGAGATAAAGGTAAAGATAAAGATATAGATAAAGATAAAGATAAAGATAAAGATAAAGATAAAGATCAAGATCAAGATCAAGATAAAGAGAAAGATAAAGATAAAGATAACGATAAAGATAAAGATAGAGATAAAGATAAAGATAAAGATAAATATAAAGGTAAAGATAAAGATAAAGATAAGGATAAAAATAAAGATAAAGGTAAAGTTAAAGACAAAGATAAAGATAAATATAAAGACAAAAACAAAGATAAAGATAAAGATAAAGATAAAAATAAAGATAAAGATAATGATAAAGATAAAGATAGAGATAAAGATAAAGATAAAGATAAAGAAAAAGGTAAAGATAAAGATAAAGATAAAGGTAAAGATAAAGATAAAGACAAAGATAAAGATATACATAAGGGCAAAGATAAAGATAAAGATAAAGATAAATTTAAAGGCAAAGATAAAGATAAAGATAAAGATCAAGATCAAGATCAAGATCAAGATCAAGATAAAGATAAAGATAAAGATAAAGATAAAGATAAAGATAAAGATAAAGATAAAGATAAAGATAAAGATAAAGATAAAGACAAAGATAAAGATAAAGATAAAGTTAAAGATAAAGATAAAGATAAAGATAAAGATAAAGGTAAAGTTAAAGACAAAGATAAAGATAAATATAAAGACAAAGACAAAGATAAAGATAAAGATAAAGATAAAGATAAAGATAAAGATAAAGATAAAGATAAAGATAAAGATAAAGATAAAGATAAAGATAAAGATAAAGATAAAGATAAACATAAAGATAAACATAAAGATAAACATAAAGATAAACATAAAGATAAACATAAAGATAAAGATAAATATAAAGATAAAGACAAAGATAAAGACAAAGATAAAGATAAATATAAAGACAAAGACAAGGATAAAGATAAAGATGAACAAAAAGATAAAGATAAAGACAAAGCTAAAGATAAATATAAATATAAAGACAAAGACAAAGATAAAGATAAAGATGAAGCAAAGATAGAGATAAATATAAAGACAAAGACAAAGACAAAGACAAAGACAAAGATAAAGATAAAGATAAAGATAAAGATAAAGATTAAGATTAAGATAAAGATAAAGATAAAGATAAATATAAAGATAAAGGTACAGATAAAGATAAAGAGAAAGATAAAGATAAAGGTAAAGTTAAAGATGAAGATAAAGACAAAGATAGAGATAAATATAAAGACGAAGATAAGGAAAAAAGTTAAAGATAAAGATAAACAAAAATATAAAGACAAAGATAAAGATAAAAATAAGGATAAAGATATAAATAAGGATAAAGATAAAGATAAATATAAAGATAAATAAAAAGATAAAGATAGAGACAAAGATAAAGATAAAAATAAAGTTAAAGAAAAAGATAAAGATAAAGATAGAGATAAAGGTAAAGACAGATATAAAGAGAAAGAGAAAGATAAAGATAAAGACAAAGATAAATATAAAGATAAAGACAAAGATAAAGATAAAGATAAAGATAAAGATAAAGATAAAGATAAAGATAAAGATAAAGATAAAGATAAAGATAAGGATAAAGATAAATTTAAAGATAAAGATAAAGATAGAGATAAAGGTAAAGACAGAGATAAAGAGAAAAATAAAGAAAAATATGAAGACAAGGATAGAGATAAATATAAAAACAAAGACAAAGATAAAGATAAAGATAAACATAAATATAAAGATAAAGATTAAGATAAAGATAAAGATAAAGATAAAGATAAAGATAAAGATAAAGATAAGGATAAAGATAAAGATAAAGTTAAAGATAAAGATAAAGACAAAGTTAGAGATAAATATAAAGACGAAGATAAGGAAAAAAGATAAAGATAAATATAAAGACAAGGATAAAGGCAAAGATAAAGATAAAAATTAGGATAAAGATATAGATAAGGATAAAGATAAAGATAAAAATGAAGCAAAGATAAAGATAAATATAAATATAAAGATAAAGATAAATAAAAAGATAAAGATTAAGATAAAGATAAAGATAAGGATAAAGATAAAGATAAAGATAAAAATAAAGATAAAGATAAAGATAGAGATAAAGATAAAGATAAAGATAAAGAAAAAGGTAAAGATAAAGATAAAGATAAAGGTAAAGATAAAGATAAAGACAAAGATAAAGATATACATAAGGGCAAAGATAAAGATAAAGATAAAGATAAAGATAAAGGTAAAGACAAAGATAAAGATAAATATAAAGACAAAGACAAAGACAAAGACAAAGATAAAGATAAAGATAAATGTGAAGATAAAGATAAAGATGAATATAAAGATAAAGATAAAGACAAAGATAAAGATAAAGGTAAAGATAAAGATATAGATAAAGATAAAGATAAAGACAAAGATAAAGACAAAGATAAAGATAAAGATTAAGGTAAAGATAAAGATAAAGATAAAGATAGAGATAGAGGTAAAGATAAAGACAGAGATAAAGAGAAAGATAAAGATAAAGACAAAGATAAATATAAAGATAAAGTTAAAGATAAAGATACAGATAAATGTGAAGATAAAGATAAAGATGAATATAAAGATAAAGATAAAGACAAAGATAAAGATAAAGGTGAAGATAAAGATATAGATAAAGATAAAGATAAAGACAAAGATAAAGATAAAGATAAAGACAAAGATAAAGATAAAGATGAAGATAAAGATAAAGATAAAAATAAAGGTAAAGATAAAGATAAAGATAAAGATAGAGATAAAGGTAAAGACAGAGATAAAGAGAAAGAAAAAGATAAATATAAAGACAAAGATAAAGATAAAGATAAACATAAAGATAAAGATAAAGATAAAGATAAAGATAAAGATAAAGATAAAGATAAAGATAAAGATAAAGATAAAGATAAAGATAAAGATAAAGATAAAGATAAAGATAAAGATAAATATAAAGATAAAGATAAAGATAACGATGAAGATGAAGATGAAGATAAAGATAAAGGTAAAGGTAAAGACAAAGGTAAAGATAAATATAAAGACAAAGATAAAGATAAAGATAAATGTGAAGATAAAGATAAAGATGAATATAAAGATAAAGATAAAGACAAAGATAAAGATAAAGGTAAAGATAAAGATATGTATAAAGATAAAGATAAAGATAAAGACAAAGATAAAGATAAAGATAAAGATAAAGATAAATGTGAAGATAAAGATAAAGATGAATATAAAGATAAAGACAAAGATAAAGATGAATATAAAGATAAAGATAAAGACAAAGATAAAGATAAAGGTAAAGATAAAGATAAAGATAAATATAAAGATAAAGATAAAGATAAAGATAAAGATAAAGATAAATATAAAGATAAAGATAAAGATAAAGATAAAGATAAAGATAAAGATAGAGATAAAGGTAAAGACAGAGATAAAGAGAAAGAGAAAGATAAAGACAAAGATAAATATAAAGATAAAGTAAAAGATAAAGAGAAGGATAAAGATAAAGACAAAGATAGAGATAAATATAAAGACGAAGATAAGGAAAAAAGACAAAGATAAAGATAAAGATAAAAATGAAGATGAAGATGAAGATAAAGATAAAGATAAAGATAAAGATAAATATAAAGATAAAGATAACGATGAAGATGAAGATGAAGATAAAGATAAAGATAAAGGTAAAGGTAAAGACAAAGATAAAGATAAATATAAAGACAAAGACAAAGACAAAGATAAAGATAAAGATAAAGATAAAGATAAATGTGAACATAAAGATAAAGATGAATATAAAGATAAAGATAAGGACAAAGATAAAGATAGAGGTAAAGATAAAGATAAAGATAAAGACAAAGATAAAGATAAAGACAAAGATAAATATAAAGACAAAGACAAAGATGAAGATAAATATAAAAATGAAGATGAAGATAAAGATAAAGATAAAGATAAATTTAAAGACAAAGATAAAGAAAAAGATAAAAGTAAAGATAAAGACAAAGATAAATATAAAGACAAAGACCAAGATGAAGATAAATATAAAAATGAAGATGAAGATAAAGATAAAGATAAAGATAAAGATAAAAATAAAGATAAAGATAAGGATAAAGATAAAGATAAAGATTAAGATAAAGATAAAGATAAAGATAAAGAGAAGGATAAAGATAAAGACAAAGATAGAGATAAATATAAAGACGAAGATAAGGAAAAAAGACAAAGATAAAGATAAAGATAAAAATGAAGATGAAGATGAAGATAAAGATAAAGATAAAGATAAATATAAAGATAAAGATAACGATGAAGATGAAGATGAAGATGAAGATAAAGATAAAGATAAAGATAAAGGTAAAGGTAAAGACAAAGATAAAGATAAATATAAAGACAAAGACAAAGACAAAGACAAAGATAAAGATAAAGATAAATGTGAAGATAAAGATAAAGATGAATATAAAGATAAAGATAAAGACAAAGATAAAGATAGAGGTAAAGATAAAGATAAAGATAAAGACAAAGATAAAAATAAAGATAAAGATAAAGATAAAGATAAAGATAAAGATAAAGATAAAGATAAAGATAAAGATAAAGATAAAGATTAAAGTAAAGATAAAGATAAAGATAGAGATAAAGGTAAAGACAGAGATAAAGAGAAAGATAAAGATAAAGACAAAGATAAATATAAAGATAAAGTAAAAGATAAAGATAAAGATAAATGTGAAGATAAAGATAAAGATGAATATAAAGATAAAGACAAAGATAAAGATAAAGGTAAAGATAAAGATATAGGTAAAGATAAAGATAAAGACAAAGATAAAGATAAATACAAAGATAAAGATAAAGATGAAGATAAAGATAAAGGTAAAGATAAAGATAGAGATAAAGGTAAAGACAGAGATAAAGAGAAAGATAAAGATAAAGATAAAGACAAAGATAAAGATAAAGATAAAGAAAAAGATAAATATAAAGACAAAGATAAAGATAAACATAAAGATAAAGATAAAGGTAAAGATAAAGATATAGATAAAGATAAAGATAAAGATCATGATCAAGATCAAGATAAAGAGAAAGATAAAGATAAAGATAAAGATAAAGATAAAGATAAAGATAAAGATAAAGATAAAGATAAAGATAGAGATAAAGATAAAGATAAATATAAAGGTAAAGATAAAGATAAAGATAAGGATAAAAATAAAGATAAAGGTAAAGTTAAAGACAAAGATAAAGATAAATATAAAGACAAAAACAAAGATAAAGATAAAGATAAAGATAAAAATAAAGATAAAGATAAAGATAAAT
Source organism: Eurosta solidaginis (assembly GCF_040869045.1). NCBI lineage: Eukaryota > Metazoa > Arthropoda > Insecta > Diptera > Tephritidae > Eurosta > Eurosta solidaginis. The sequence continues at coordinate 129,851 of NW_027137117.1, read as the reverse complement.
ATAGAGATAAAGATAAAGATAAAGATAAAGAAAAAGGCAAAGATAAAGATAAAGATAAAGATAAAGATAAAGATAAAGATAAAGATAAAGATAAAGATAAAGATAAAGATAAAGATAAAGATAAAGACAAAGATAAAGATACACATAAGGGCAAAGATAAAGATAAATTTAAAGGCAAAGATAAAGATAAAGATCAAGATCAAGATCAAGATAAAAATAAAGATAAAGATAAAGACAAAGATAAAGATAAAGATAAAAATAAAGTTAAAGATAAAGATAAAGATAAAGATAAAGATAAAGGTAAAGTTAAAGACAAAGATAAAGATAAATATAAAGACGAAGACAAAGATAAAGATAAATATAAAGATAAAGATAAAGATAAAGATAAAGATAAAGATAAAGATAAACATAAAGATAAACATAAAGATAAAGATAAAGATAAAGATAAAGACAAAGATAAAGACAAAGATAAATATAAATATAAAGACAAAGACAAGGATAAAGATAAAGATAAAGATAAAGATAAAGATGAACAAAAAGATAAAGACAAAGCTAAAGATAAATATAAATATAAAGACAAAGACAAAGATAAAGATGAAGCAAAGATAGAGATAAATATAAAGACAAAGACAAAGACAAAGACAAAGACAAAGATAAAGATAAAGATTAAGATAAAGATAAAGATAAAGATAAAGGTACAGATAAAGATAAAGAGAAAGATAAAGATAAAGGTAAAGTTAAAGATGAAGATAAAGACAAATATAGAGATAAATATAAAGACGAAGATAAGGAAAAAAGTTAAAGATAAAGATAAAGATAAAGATATAGAAAAATATAAAGACATAGATAAAGATAAAAATAAGGATAAAGATATAGATAAGGATAAAGATAAAGATAAATATAAAAATAAATAAAAAGATAAAGATAGAGACAAAGATAAAGATAAAGATAAAAATAAAGTTAAAGACAAAGATAAAGATAAAGATAGAGATAAAGGTAAAGACAGAGATAAAGAGAAAGAGAAAGATAAAGATAAAGACAAAGATAAATATAAAGATAAAGACAAAGATAAAGATAAAGATAAAGATAAAGATAAAGATAAAGATAAAGATAAGGATAAAGATAAATTTAAAGATAGAGATAAAGATAGAGATAAAGGTAAAGACAGAGATAAAGAGAAAAATAAAGATAAAGATAAAGACAAAGATAACTATAAAGATAAAGACAAAGATAAAGATAAAGATAAAGATAAAGATAAAGATAAAGATAAAGATAAAGATAAAGATAAAGTTAAAGGTAAAGATAAATATGAAGATGAAGATAAAGATAAAGATAAAGATGAAAATGAAGCAAAGATAAAGATAAATATAAATATAAAGATAAAGATAAATAAAAAGATAAAGATAAAGGCAAAGATAAAGATAAAGATAAAGATAAAGATAAAGATAAAGTTAAAGATAAAGATAAAGATGAAGATGAAAATAAAGATAAAGATAAAGATAAAGACAAAGATAAAGATACACATAAAGACAAAGATAAACATAAAGATAAAGATAAATATAAAGATAAAAATAAAGATAACGATAAAGATAAAGACAAAGATAAAGATAAAGAAAAAGATAAAGATAAATATAAAGACAAAGATAAAGATAAAGATAAAGATAAAGAAAAAGATAAAGATAAATATAAAGAAAAAGATAAAGATAAAGATAAAGACAAAGATAAAGATAAAGATAAAGATATAGATAAAGATGAAGATAAAGATAAAGACAAAGATAAAGATAACGAAAAAGATAAAGATAAATATAAAGACAAAGATAAAGATAAAGATAAAGATAAAGATAAAGACAAAGATAAAGATAAAGATAGAGATATAGGTAAAGACATAGATAAAGAGAAAGAGTAAGATAAAGATAAAGACAAAGATAAAGATAAAGATAAAGATAAAGATAAAGATAAAGATAAAGATAAAAATACGGATAAGGATAAAGATAAAGAGAAAGAGTAAGATAAAGATAAAAATAAACACCAAGATAAATATAAAGATAAACACAAAGATAAAGATGAAGATAAAGATGAAGATAAAGATAAAGATTAAGATTAAGATTAAGATTAAGATCAAGATCAAGATAAAGATAAAGATAAAGATAAAGATAAAGACAAAGATAAAGATGCACATAAGGGCAAAGATAAAGATAAACTTAAAGACAAAGATAAAGATAAAGATAAAGGTAAATATAAAGATAAAGATAAATATAAAGATAAAGATAAAGACAAAGATAAAGATAAATATAAAGACAAAGACAAAGATAAAGATAAAGATGAAGATGAAGATGAAGATAAAGATAAAGATAAAGATAAAGATTAAGATAAAGATAAAGACAAAGATAAGGACAAAGATAAAGATAAATATAAAGACAAAGGCAAGGATAAAAATAAAGATAAATATAAAGATAAAGATAAATAAAAAGATAAAGGTAAAGACAAAGATAAAACAAAAATAAAGATAAAGGTAAAGATAAAGACAAAGATAAAGATAAATATAAAGACAAAGATAAAGATAAATATGAAGACAAAGATAGAGACAAATATAAAGACAAAGACAAAGATAAAGATAAAGATAAATATAAATATAAATATAAATATTAAGATTAAGATTAAGATAAAGATAAATATAAAGATAAAGATAATGATAAAGATAAGGATAAAGATAAAGATAAAGTTAAAGATAAAGATAAAGACAAAGTTAGAGATAAATATAAAGATGAAGATAAGGAAAAAAGATAAAGATAAAGACAAGGATAAAATCAAAGATAAAGATAAACATAAGGATAAAGATATAGATAAGGATAAAGATAAAGATAAAAATGAAGCAAAGATAAAGATAAATATAAATATAAAGATAAAGATAAATAAAAAATAAAGATAAAGACAAAGATAAAGATAAAGATAAAGGTAAAGGTAAAGATAAAGATACAGATAAAGATGAAGATAAAGAAAAGATAAAATAAAGATAAAGATAAAGACAAAGACAAAGATAAAGATACACATAAAGACAAAGATAAACATAAAGATAAAGATAAAGACAAAGATAAAGATAAAATTAAAGACAAAGATAAAGATAAAGATAAAAGTAAAGATAAAGACAAAGATAAATATAATGACAAAGACAAAGATAAAGATAAAAATGAAGATGAAGATGAAGATAAAGATAAAGACAAAGATAAAGATAAAGAGAAAGATAAATATAAAGATAAAGATAAAGATAAAGATAAAGATAAATATAAAAATAAAGATAAAGACAAAGATATAGATAAAGATAAAGATCAAGATAAAGATAAAGATAAAGATAAAGAGAAAAATAAAGATATAGATAAAGATAAAGATCAAGATAAAGATAAAGATAAAGATAAAGATAAAGATGAAGATGAAGATGAAAATAAAGATGAAGATGAAGATGAAGATGAAAATGATGAAGATGAAGATGATAATGAAGATGAAGATGAAGATGAAGATGAAGATGAAGATGAAGATAAAGATAAAGATAAACATAAACATAAACATAAAGATAAAGATAAACATAAAGGTAAAGATAAAGATAAAGATAAAGATAAAGATAAAGATAAAGATAAAGATAAAGATAAAGATAAAGACAAAGATAAAGATAAATATAAAGACAGAGGATAAAGATAAAGATAAAGATGAAGATAAAGGTAAAGATAAAGATGAACAAAAGATAAAGATAAAGACAAAGATAAAGATAAAATAAAGATAAAGGTAAAGTTAAAGACAAATATAAAGATAAATATAAAGACAAAGATAAAGATGAAGCAAATATAGAGATAAATATAAAGACAAAGACAAAGACAAAGATAAAGCTAAAGATAAAGATAAAGATAAAGATAAAGAGAAGGATAAAGATAAAGGTAAAGTTAAAGATCAAGATAAAAACAAAAATAGAGATAAATATAAAGACGAAGATAAGGAAAAAAGTTAAAGATAAAGATAAAGAAAAATATAAAGACAAAGATAAAGATAAAAATAAGGATAAAGATATAGATAAGGATAAAGATAAAGATAAATATAGAGATAAATAAAAAGATGAAGATAGAGACAAAGATAAAGATAAAAATAAAGTTAAAGACAAAGATAAAGATAGAGATAAAGGTAAAGACAGAGATAAAGAGAAAGATAAAGATAAAGACAAAGATAAATATAAAGATAAAGACAAAGATAAAGATAAAGATAAAGATAAAGATAAAGTTAAAGATAAAGATAAGGATAAAGATAAAGATAAAGATAGAGATAAAGGTAAAGACAGAGATAAAGAGAAAAATAAAGATAAAGATAAAGACAAAGATAAATATCAAGATAAAGATAAAGACAAAGATAAAGATAAAGATAAAGATAAAGATAAAGATAAAGATAAAGATGAAGATGAAGATAAAGATAAAGATAAAAATGAAGACAAAGATAAAGATAAATATAAATATAAAGATAAAGATAAATAAAAAGATAAAGATAAAGATAAAGATAAAGATAAAGTTAAAGATAAAGATAAAGATGAAGGTGAAGATGAAAATAAAGATAAAGTTAAAGACAAAGATAAAGATACACATAAAACAAAGATAAACATAAAGATAAAGATAAAGACAAAGATAAAGATAAATTTAAAGACAAAGATAAAGATAAAGATAAAGATAAAGGTAAAGATAAAGACAAAGATAAAGATAAAGATAAATATAAAGACAAAGATAAAGATAAAGATAAAAATGAAGATGAAGATGAAGATGAAGATAAAGATAAAGGTAAAGGTAAAGACAAAGATAAAATAAATATAAAGACAAAGACAAAGATAAAGATAAAGGTAAATATAAAGATAAAGATAAATATGAAGATAAAGATAAAGATGAATATAAAGATAAAGATAAAGAAAAAGATAAAGATAAAGATAAAGATAAAGACAAAGATAAAGATAAAGATAAATATAAATATAAAGACAAAGATAAAGATAAAGATAAAGATAAAGATAAAGATAAAGATAAAGACAAAGATAAAGATAAAGATAAAGATAAAGATAAAGATAAAGATAAAGATAGAGATATAGGTAAAGACAGAGATAAAGAGAAAGAGTAAGATAAAGATAAAGATAAAGACAAAGATAAAGATAAAGATAAAGATAAAGATAAGGATAAAGATAAAAATACGGATAAGTATAAAGATAAAGAGAAAGAGTAAGATAAAGATAAAAATAAACACAAAGATAAATATAAAGATAAACACAAAGATAAAGATAAAGATGAAGATGAAGATAAGGATAAATATAAAGATAAATATAAATATAAAGATAAAGATAAAGATAGAGATAAAGATAAATATAAAGATAAAGATAAAGATAAAGAGAAAGATAAAGATAAAGAAAAAGGTAAAGATAAAGATAAAGATAAAGATAAGGATAAAGATAAGGATAAAGATAAGGGTAAAGATAAAGATAAAGATAAAGACAAAGACAAAGACAAAGACAAAGATAAAGATAAAGATGAAGATAAAGATAAAGATAAAGATAAAGATAAAGATAAAGATAAAGATAAAGGTAAAGATAAAGATAAAGATAAAGATAAAGATAAAGATAAAGATCAAGATCAAAATCAAGATCAAGATCAAGATCAAGATAAAGATAAAGATAAAGATAACGATAAAGATAAAGATAAAGATAAAGATAAAGATAAAGATAAAGATAAAGATAAAGATAAAGGTAAAGGTAAAGTTAAAGACAAAGATAAAGATAAATATAAAGACAAAGACAAAGATAAAGGTAAAGATAAAGATAAAGATTAAGATTAAGATTAAGATTAAGATTAAGATAAAGATAAAGATAAAGATAAAGATAAAGATAAAGATAAAGATAAAGACAAACATAAAGATGCACATAAGGGCAAAGATAAAGATAAAGATAAATTTAAAGACAAAGATAAAGATAAAGGTAAATATAAAGATAAAGATAAATATAAAGATAAAGATAAAGATAAAGATAAATATAAAGACAAAGACAAAGATAAAGATGAAGATGAAGATGAAGATAAAGATAAAGATAAAGATAAAGATAGAGATAAAGATAAAGATAAAGATAAAGATAAAGATAAAGATAAAGATAAAGGTAAAGATAAAGATAAAGATAAAGATAAAGATAAAGATAAAGATAAAGATAAAGATAAAGATAAAGATAAAGATAAAGATAAAGATAAAGACAAAGATAAAGATACACATAAGGGCAAAGATAAAGATAAAGATAAATTTAAAGGCAAAGATAAAGATAAAGATCAAGATCAACATCAACATCAAGATCAAGATAAAGATAAAGATAAAGATAAAGATAAAGGTAAAGTTAAAGACAAAGATAAATATAAATATAAAGACAAAGATAAAGATAAAGATAAAGATAAAGATAAAGATAAAGATAAAGATAAAGATAAAGATAAAGATAAAGATAAAGACAAAGATAAATATAAAGACAAAGACAAAGACAAGGATAAAGATAAAGATAAAGATGAACAAAAAGATAAAGATAAAGACAAAGATAAAGATAAATATAAAGACAAAGATAAAGATGAAGCAAAGATAGAGATAAATATAGAGACAAAGACAAAGACAAAGACAAAGATAAAGATAAAGATAAAGATAAAGATAAAGATAAAGATAAAGATAAAGATAAAGAGAAGGATAAAGATAAAGATAAAGAGAAAGATAAAGATAAAGATAAAGAAAAAGGTAAAGATAAAGATAAAGATAAAGATAAAGATAAGGATAAAGATAAAGATAAAGATAAAGATAAAGATAAAGATAAAGATAAAGATAAAGACAAAGATAAAGATAAATATAAAGACAAAGACAAAGATGAAGATGAAGATGAAGATAAAGATAAAGATAAAGATAAAGATTAAGATAAAGATAAAGACAAAGATAAGGACAAAGATAAAGATAAATATAAAGACAATGGCAAGGATAAAAATAAAGATAAATATAAAAATAAAGATAAATAAAAAGATAAAGGTAAAGACAAAGATAAAACAAAAATAAAGATAAAGGTAAAGATAAAGACAAAGATAAAGATAAATATAAAGACAAAGATAAAGATAAATATGAAGACAAAGATAGAGATAAATATAAAGACAAAGACAAAGATAAAGATAAAGATAAATATAAATATTAAGATTAAGATTAAGATTAAGATAAAGATAAATATAAAGATAAAGATAAAGATAATGATAAAGATAAGGATAAAGATAAAGTTAAAGTTAAAGATAAAGATAAAGACAAAGTTAGAGATAAATATAAAGATGAAGATAAGGAAAAAAGATAAAGATAAAAATAAAGACAAGGATAAAATCAAAGATAAAGATAAAAATAAGGATAAAGATATAGATAAGGATAAAGATAAAGATAAAAATGAAGCAAAGATAAAGATAAATATAAATATAAAGATAAAGATAAAGACAAAGATAATGATAAAGGTAAAGGTAAAGATAAAGATACAGATAAAGATGAAGATAAAGAAAAGATAAAGATAAAATAAAGATAAAGATAAAGATAAAGACAAAGACAAAGATAAAGATACACATAAAGACAAAGATAAACATAAAGATAAAGATAAAGACAAAGGTAAAGATAAATTTAAAGACAAAGATAAAGATAAAGATAAAAGTAAAGATAAAGACAAAGATAAATATAAAGACAAAGACAAAGATAAAGATAAAAATGAAGATGAAGATAAAGATAAAGACAAAGATAAAGATAAAGATAAAGATAAAGATAAATATAAAGATAAAGATAAAGATAACGATGAAGATGAAGATGAAGATAAAGATAAAGGTAAAGGTAAAGGCAAAAACTAAGATAAAGATAAAGATAAAGATAAAGATAAAGATAAAAATAAAGATAAAGATAGAGATAAAGATAGAGATAAAGATAAATATAAAGGCAAAAACAAAGATAAAGATAAAGAAAAGATAAAAATAAAGATAAAGATAAAGATAAAGATAGAGATAAAGATAAAGATAAAGGTAAAGATAAAGGTAAAGATAAAGACAAAGATAAAGATAAACATTAAGATAAAGATAAAGATAAAGGTAAAGATAAAGATATAGATAAAGATAAAGATCATGGTCAAGATCAAGATAAAGATAAAGATAAAGATAAAGATAAAGATAAAGATAAAGGTAAAGATAAAGATAAAGATAAGGATAAAAATAAAGATAAAGGTAAAGTTAAAGACAAAGATAAAGATAAAGATAAACGTAAACATAAAGATAAAGATAAAGATAAAGATAAACATAAAGATAAAGATAAAGATAGAGATAAAGGTAAAGACAGAGATAAAGAGAAAGATAAAGATAAAGATAAAGATAAAGATAAAGACAAAGATACAGATAAAGATAAAGATAAAGACAAAGATAAAGATAAAGATAAAGATAAAGTTAAAGATAAAGATAAAGATGAAGATGAAGATAAAGATAAAGATAAAGATAAAAATGAAGACAAAGATAAATATAAAGATAAAGATAAATAAAAAGATAAAGATAAAGTTAAAGATAAAGATAAACATAAAGATAAAGATAAAGATAAAGACAAATATAAAGATAAAGATAAATAAAAAGATAAAGATAAACATAAAGATAAAGATAAAGATAAAAATAAACATAAAAATAAAGAAAAAGATAAAGATAAAGATAAAGATAGAGATAAAGGTAAAGACAGAGATAAAGAGAAAGATAAAGATAAAGAAAAAGACAAAGATAAAGATAAAGATAAAGACAAAGATAAAGATAAAGATAAAGATAAAGATAAAGATAAAGTTAAAGTTAAAGATGAAGATGAAGATAAAGATAAAGATAAAAATGAAGACAAAGATAAAGATAAATATAAAGATAAACATAAATAAAAAGATAAAGACAAAGATAAAGATAAAGACAAAGATAAAGATAAAGATAAAGTTAAAGATAAAGATAAAGATGAAGATAAAGATAAAGATAAAGATAAAGATAAAGATAAAAATGAAGACAAAGATAAAGATAAATAAAAAGATAAAGATAAAGACAAAGACAAAGACAAAGATAAAGATAAAGATAAAGATAAAGATAAAGATAATGATAAAGATAAAGATAAAGATAAAGATAAAGATAAAGATAAACATAAACATAAACATAAACATAAACATAAACATAGAGATAAAGATAAAGATAAAGATAAACATAAACATATACATAAAGATAAAGATAAAGATAAAGATAAAGATAAAGATAAAGATAAAGATAAAGATAAAGATAAAGATAAAGATAAAGATAAAGATAAAGATAAAGATAAAGATAAAGATAAAGATAGAGATAAAGGTAAAACAGAGATAAAGAGAAAGATAAAGATAAAGATAAAGACAAAGATAAAGATAAAGATAAAGATAAAGATAAAGATAAAGATAAAGATAAAGTTAAAGATAAAGATAAGGATGAAGATGAAGATAAAGGTAAAGATAAAGATAAAGATAAAAATAAAGATAAACATAAACATAAATATACAGATAAAGATTAAGATAAAGATAAAGATAAAGAGAAGGATAAAGATAAAGATAAAGTTAAAGATAAAGACAAAGATAGAGATAAATATAAAGACGAAGATAAGGAAAAAAGATAAAGATAAAGATAAAAAAAAATATAAAGACAAAGATAAAGATAAAAATAAGGATAAAGATATAGATAAGGATAAAGATAAAGATAAAATGAAGACAAAGATAAAGATAAATATAAAGATAAAGATAAATAAAAAGATAAAGATAAAGACAAAGATAAAGATAAAGATAAAGATAAAAATAAAGATAAAGACAAAGATAAAGATAGAGATAAAGGTAAAGACAGAGATAAAGAGAAAGATAAAGACAAAGATAATTATAAAGATAAAGACAAAGATAAAGATAATGTTCGGCCTGAGTGCGTCGTAAACCGGCAGTGGGTAGGCGCACACGGGTCGGTCTCGGGTGGCAGTTCACTCCAATGGAATAAAAGAAAAAAACACAAGAGGATTTTCCTCGTTATAATGGGTGAACTTTATTAGATGAAAGTAAAATAACGTGGGTATAATATTACCTGAATATGGTGTGTTGAACACAGTGGAGATCACTGGCGGCAGATGTTAGCTGGTTGGCTGTTGAAATCAAAGAAGCCGGTTATATAGCAAGCTACAACCGTTGACCCGCAAAATCTTCCGTTTTGGAGGGGAAAGGCACCCACACATCAACCCCGACATGCATATGCATGAGTGCTGACAAAAAGCACACATACACGTGCATGTACATGCATGCACATGCATGAGGGTGATGGTGTGGGTGGTTATAAATTAAGTCGAGTATCGAGTATCGATTTGCAGAGTTGCATTGGGGGGATCGCAATCAGATGCGGAAAAGTTAGGCATCCTGCCTAAACATGCCGGCCCCCCTTGCGATACGCAACATCGTTTTCCGCCAATGACCTCCGCTGAAACGAGAAAAAAATGAATATAAGACTTACACACTAAACTTAATCTAGATGAGGAGTTCGCCAGCTGCGCGGGTGGCCGGGAGCCCGTCCCGACTTGTTCAGCATGCCACCTAAGCTAGGATGAAACGGTAACGGTTATGAACAGATATAAGTGAATATTTCTTGCCATTGAATTATACATAAATATAGAAATTCAGAATGTAATATGTGTATAGTCGATGGCCAGTAAGGCTGGACGAAGAGGCCGAGGTCTCCGTTCCAGAGTGGCACCATTTTTTGTTATTCTTTGGTTTTTGTCGTTCCGGATGGAGAGGCCGAGGTCTCCATTCCAGATTTGAGGTTTTTTTTTTTGTTGGTTGGCCGAAGAGGCAGAGGTCTCCGTTCCAGACTCGAGGGTTTTGAGGTTTTTCTGGGCTGGACGAAAAGGCCGAGGTCTCCGTTCCAGCGTATAACGTGTCGTGTCGCTATCAGGTCGACTGTGGCATTTTATGGATATGCCAGGGCGAGTGGTCTTGAGGTTGGTTGGGTGATGCGCGTTTTCGCTGCAGCGCATGTATTTCGTCAGTTGTATATTATATTATTACCCTACAAAACACTTGGTCACAAAACTTACCCACGCCCATGCAAATGTGACTACGAATATAACCTATCACCGTAAAATGACTAGTCAAATGACGTGGAATGACGAGAGCGTTTTTGCAAGGTAGTTGGTGCTGTGATTTCGAGCAGCTTATGCATTTCAACAAAACCAGCAAGATTGCGGTATGTGGGAGGTTGGAACGGGCGTGATTCCAAGCCACCCGCGCAAAATTACTTGTTTTCGTGATACGCGTGTTGTTTAATTAACAACCGTACGTTAAAATAGATGAATAAACCGAGTTTAAAACGAAGCGTAGAGGCTGACGAAGGTATGGATTTAATTTTGTGCGACAGCTCATGACGAACAGCGCAAATCGTAATTAAATTCGAAAGTGTACCAACTGCCGGTGCTTGCATGCAGATTGGCGATGCGTTCTCCATGACGCTTTCTACCTGCACGTACCATTCTGAGACTGCATGCAACCCTGTCGTATATTTATTGGTTAGCTGACAGCTGGTATGGTGAATTTGTGGTGTGCGAGTATATATATACATATATGTATTTGCTTGCCCTTGAAAAAAAAACTAGGTCACTGGGGCAGTAGCACACTAAGCCAGTAGAAACAGTTGACTTTTTTCCATTTCGGGATTTTGTCGTGTCGGGATACTTTTATTTCGGGACACGGATTGTTTTTGTACCGAGCCCTTATAATGACTGTTTGTGATGTTTGTTGTTGAAAAACAACAAGTCCTGCCCCCCAGCCAACAAAAAATCACGCAGTACCAATGGCAAGAAAACAAAAAAAAAAAAATTTTTTTGTTTGTTTTTTTTTTTGTAAATGGGATCATAATTATTTTTAAATGAGGTGTTGGCCGTTATTTTGTGCGTTAGTATTTTTTGGGGCTGCCCGAGGTGTCAGTATGGGTCAAAAAGCCGATCCCGAATTTGTTTCCTTTGCGGGTATTCGGTACCAGCGTGCGTGATTTGACGCAGCACTAAAAAAATAAGCAAATATATATACATAAGTTGGTATAAGTATATGGACAGTCAGTGCACGGACCTTACCGCATTGGTAGAGTTACTAACTTTCCGACTCATTTTTATTTTCTACTAATAATACCACCGAGGCCCAAAATCTACCAATATTTCTATATTTTCACTTTGAAAACGCATACTGCGATCATTTTTAAGTATTTAATTGCCGAGCCCACCCAACTAACATTAGGAGGTGATATTGACATATCAGTCAATTTTGAAAGATTTGTGAACAAATTTAAACAAGAAATAAATTTTTTGATGAGATAAATGTAGTAACTGAGCACGCGAATATTTTCTGCGCTATTTTCATCAGTTTTTTTTTTTCTTTCGTGAATATTTTTGAGCGAAAATAAAAAGTTTTACGTAAATGATAACATGCCGAAATCGGTTATTTTGTGGCAGTATTTTTGGTACTTGTGAATATTGTTGTTGTGATTAGACGTTTTGGTACATTTTGTCACTATTTCACACTCACAATACAGGAAAAAAGTGAATATCGTATAGTCATAAGCTATGTATGTATATACAAATGTACATGTAGTTTTATCTTGTTTATGTGTTTTACAAATGTCATTTCCTTGAAATGCGCGTTATTTGTTTTAAAATAAATGATTAATTGTTTGGTACAAATATGAACTGTAGCTATTGTTTTCTACCACTACTCATTTCATTTAGAGCCTTCCAACATTCCGTTTATAAAAAAGTCCGCGCACTGGTACAAGTATGTCAGCGGCTTAGCAAAAAGAGAAGAGAAAAAACAAAAAACATCCATACACACCCATATATAGAATGTAAATTCTCATGAATTGAAACAAACGGGACTAAAATCGAAAGATTTTTCCCGTTGTCAAATTCTTTGACTTTGTCGCGTGGATAGCGTATGGTCATTGCGCAATTGAGAAGAGAACGAAGCAGTAAGTGGACGAAATTCAGTCACATTCATATTAATTCTGTTTTACAAACTTATTGATTAAAAATTTTGTTTTTTCCAATTTCAGCGTAATTCGGAATCAAGATTTGCAGCCTTCGAGGCTTGGATATGCATTTCTGCCGGCATTCCTACATTCTGGCCTGTGTGCGGACAGGAGCTGCGGTCATGTGCGAAAGTTGTGGTACAAATTCTGGGTTACTCCAAGCAATGGACTGCAATATAAGTAAAAGAAAACATTACTTCTTATAAACGGCCTTGCGAGTCAAGTGATGGTGCTGGTGGAATGTGTATGCGTCTGCAATTGATAAGCATGCGCTGGTATGTAATTCGAATGGGAACTACTGCTGTGACAGCTGGGAGACATGTTAAAAGGGTCAAAATCTAGATTCGTGGGCGTTGTAGGTTCCGGTGAAACTTAAGCATTTGAGAGACTATTCCTGTCCTGCTTCGCACTCGGTTTCGCGGCAGTTAACTTCGGTGGACGGCCACGCGTGAACAGTAAATTCGAAGCCACTATGACGCGTAAATAAGCGCATGGGTACATTGGTTGTATCAACTATCGGTATAGCTTCGTTGCTGCTCAGCAAGAAGGGTGGGAAAAATTATTGAATCTATGCATGGGCTGACTGTAATCGAGTCAGTCATATTCATTAGTATAGTCAACTGTAAGCCAGATCGCGAAAAATATGGATAATTATTTTCGGTGGAACTAAGACGACAATGTAACTCCCAAACCATATTGTTCCATTTATCTTCGAACGAGTATAGCGAGCAGAGTGGACATAAAATGAGGATAGTAACGCGTTACCCAAAAAGGGTATAGGCACTTTGTTCAAGCAAAAATATTTGTATTATAAACTGCATATTAAATCTGCACAACTTGTTTGCTATCGTTTGGTATAATTTGTGGTTTGCCACTGCGTACACGATAAGCCGAATGTGCTACATCAGTAAAACGTATTGAACTGTAAATGTTACTCAACAAAAATATGGCAGCATATACATCATGAAGAATAAGATTGCTATTGCTATTGCTATTTTAATATGCTATTTAACTGCGTTCATTGGGAAATCTTCTTTATTGTGCACGCCCTAGTAAATCCTTTAACTCCTCACGAGCCGAATAGTGAAACTCCTTTTATGCTGTCAAGTAAACCCTGTACTACATGAACTTGGACTCACGAAAAAATCTGTATTGTATTGATTTCTGAACAACTGATAGCTATAAGCTGTAGAGTTGGCAATGGCACTTAGAGCGAAAAATGATTTACCAAAGTGAATTAGGTATAAAATGCGGGACGTTAAGTACCCCCAAACCGCCTGCTTTGACTAAAAGCTTAACAGATCTATTTTTATTATGCTTAAAATCTAGGTTTTATGGTTATTTACGAGGCGTCCACAAAAGACTACAGATGGGATAGATTGCTCATTCAACAGGTGAAATTATAAAAATTTCTATTACCAAAAAAGGATGAAATTTTCATTTTTGTCCCTTTTAAGTGACACTGCCAGCGAGCTCAGCGGATCTGCTAACATCTACCATCTTTCAAATGAACTTACAGATGCATTGTTTTTGAAAAATTGGATATTAGTTTTTACTTCATTAGACTTTTACGCTAAGATGTGGGGTTTGAATGGAGCGAGATTGTATTGTCTGTGATAAATCAAAAGGTTATTTCTCTGTTTTCCCAAGTGAGCTTTCGAAAAATAGATATAAGGTTTCGCAGTTCGACGACAGCCCCCCCGTAATATGTATTTTAGTCATTGGTGCTCCTGATACAATTTATTATAGCGGTATGTGCCTTCTTATTTTAAAGAACTGGGAGAAGCTCTATAATGCCATGCTACAATTCCTAAAAAAAAAGGATCCAAATCATATTTCTACTGCGTAATGAACAACAATTTTTGTAGAAAAGTCTTGTTTTACAAATTAATAAACATTGGGGTCATTCCACGATAGATCGATGCAGGAAATCGAAACCTTGCGGTGGGCATAAGATTTTTGGGCATCACTGTTGTCATCTCATAACGAAGTTGTGCTGCAGAAAACACTTAAATTGAGATTTTTTGTTCCAAACTCTGCAAGTTCGTATGAAAGCCTTTATCTTGATTTAGCAAACTTTATATCAGTAAACTGTTTGAAAGAATAGAAAAAGGGGTGGTGTTAAATTTTAAATAAGAATTTCATGGCCAAGGAGAAATATGCCTATATGATCAAGAAAAATTTTGAAACACAACTTTAATTTTGAAATTGTCATAACGTAACTACCAGAAGCATGTCATGTTTTCTAAGACCGGCCGTTTTTCAACCGCATTCTAAGGTAGGGCGGTGTCTGAAACAGCGCTTTTTTCGTCGAAATAATCAGTTTGAAACATAAGGTATATTAAAAAATGTCAATTTTTGACAACACTCCTTTTTTTGAAAATGTTATGCTGTTAATTTTTTTGTTTATGGAATGTGCTAGCTTTCGAATTGCATTGTATTTTGAGGCGAGCGACACTATAACCCCTGAACTAAAGTTCATCTTCAACAAAGGCACGTTCGAAGCTTGCCATTATATTTTAAAGCTCAACGCACTTATTCACAAAAAATGTAAAGAGTTTTAACAAAAGGACACATGCAACCGTACAAATGCCTTATAAGGTGTGTAAACGTATAAATTTATCTAGTGCGTAAACGAGATGTCAAATTTTTTTATGAAAATCATTTACACAATTTGTATAAATTTACGCGCACATTTCATTGTGTAACGCGGTAAACTCATACGAATGCAACTTTGCAAACATTACAGTATGCATTTCCATCATAAATCTCCAACATCAGCAAGTAAAGGCGTTCTAGTTTTGATTTTCACTTAATCTTAGCATTTTTTAATTTGTATAACAATCAAAAAAAAATTTAGTTTGGCAATAATACAGCTGATAAACAATCAAGTTTATCAAGGGTATTACTAGGCGCGTTGATCTAACAGCGTGTGTAAATGGATATAATTTTACACCTTATAAGTTTATATGCTTTCATGAGTCTCCTAATGTTTTGTGAACATTGCCGAAATTTATGTTTTTATATTAAGAAAATTGTGAGACAAAGCTGTCGGTTTTTAAGCTTACTGAAATTCACCTTAATCGGAGAAATGTTTGAAAACTCTTTAAAAATGTATTCTAAATGCTGTTGGCCTCGTGTCTTTGGCCGAATGCATTCAAGTTTTCTGGCAGACAATGGATCTGCTTTAGGGTTCTGGTGTCCTCGCTCGGGGCGAGTGAATGTGGGTTGACTTTTGAAAATTTAAAATATACAAAGGGCCGACAGCCCATAGATTCTGTGGCAGATCGGTTCGCTCTTCTGCGGTAGGCTTCTCCGGTGTCCTCGTTCTGGGAGAACGAGTGAGTTGGGGTTGCTTGTTGTGTCCTCGCTCGGGGTGAGCGAGTGAATTTGGGTTGATGGTTGGCCTCGTTCCGGGTGAACGAGAGCTGGGTTTGATTTTTTTTTTTTTTTGAAAGTAGGGATATGGAGGAAAGGAGGGATTGTTAGGAGGAGCTCTTAGCCTTCTCGCAATCCGTCTCTTCCGTTGGAAGAAGGATCAGTTTGACCAAAGGTCATCTGACTTGACCCTTCTCGGTTTTGAGGTCGACTACGCGTACTCGGTTATCTTCGCCGGGGTGTACGTTGACAACTCGACCTAACCTCCATTCGTTGGGAGATAAGTTGTCCTCTTTGAGGACAGCGAGATCTCCCACTTTTATATTTTGTCTGGGATGCTTCCACTTCACTCGTTTTTGAAGTTCGGATAGATATTCCACCTTCCATCGTTTGCAGAAAGTGTGATGGAGGGATTTGAGTTTCTGCCATCGATTGATCATCGAGGCAGGGCTCTCACTCGCATCCGGCTCTGGCGGAGCCAGTAGATGGCTGCCAGTGAGGAAATGTCCTGGGGTGAGCGGCTCTAGGTCCGTCGGGTCATTGGACGCCGGGCTGAGCGGCCACGAGTTCAGGCATGCCTCGATGCGGCACAAGAGGGTATGGAATTCCTCGAAGGTGAATTTGTGTGGTGAGGCTATCTTTTTGAAATGGCTTTTGAAGCTTTTCACTCCAGCCTCCCACAGCCCTCCCATATGAGGAGCGCCCGCAGGGATGAAATGCCACGTGAGTGACTGGTGGCTGTACTTTGAGACAGCGTTCTCTCGCGCTTGTGAGACAAAGGTCTTGAATTCTGATCGTAAGGATCGTGATGCTCCGACAAAGTTCGTACCATTGTCGGAGTACATATTTTTTGGGCATCCGCGCCTAGATATGAAACGGGCAAATGCCGCACACGAAAAGGCAGACATAGCCTTTGGGTAGTCGACACCCTCTGCCGCGGTAACTTTTAATGTCGAAGGGTCCGGCGAAGTCGACTCCAGTATTCGTGAATGCACGGCTGAAGGTTGTCTCTTTGAGGACAGCGAGATCTCCCACTTTTATATTCTGTCTGGGATGCTTCCACTTCACTCGTTCTTGAAGTTCGGATAGATATTCCACCTTCCATCGTTTGCAGAAAGTGTGATGGAGGGCTTTGAATTTCTGCCATCGATTGATCATCGAGGCAGGGCTCTCACTCGCATCCGGCTCTGGCGGAGCCAGTAGATGGCTGCCAGTGAGGAAATTTCCTTGGGTGAGCGGCTCTAGGTCCGTCGGGTCATTGGACGCCGGGCTGAGCGGCCACGAGTTCAGGCATGCCTCGATGCGGCACAAGAGGGTATGGAATTCCTCGAAGGTGAATTTGTGTGGTGAGGCTATCTTTTTGAAATGGCTTTTGAAGCTTTTCACTCCAGCCTCCCACAGCCCTCCCATATGAGGAGCGCCCGCAGGGATGAAATGCCACGTGAGTGACTGGTGGCTGTACTTTGAGACAGCGTTCTCTCGCGCCTGTGAGATAAAGGTCTTGAATTCTGATCGTAAGGATCGTGATGCTCCGACAAAGTTCGTACTATTGTCGGAGTACATATTTTTTGGGCATCCGCGCCTAGATATGAAACGGGCAAATGCCGCACACGAAAAGGCAGACATAGCCTTTGGATAGTCGACACCCTCTGCCGCGGTAACTTTTAATGTCGAAGGGTCCGGCGAAGTCGACTCCAGAGGGAGAATACCCATTAGTTGGGTCTGAGCACGCTTTCGGTGTATAGTGCAAACTTTGCAATTATAAATGGTTGCCCTAATCATGGTTTTGATGTTAGGTATCCAGTATTGGGTGCGTATCAGACGCAACATGAGTTGATTTTCCCCATGCAGGCTTTGTTGATGAAACATTAGGACTGTCAGACGGGATAACCGGCAGTTTTATGGGAGGAGGATTGGGTGGCGTTCATTAAAGGCTAAGTCCTTTGACGCCCCGAGTCGCCCTCCTACCCGAATGATGCCATGTTGGTCTAGGTAGGGATTAAGTGAGAGTATTGCACTTTTCCCTGCAATTGGTTTCCCGGCCTTTAGATCACGATATTCGGAACTCTAGTGTTGTTTCTGATAGATTTTAATTAAGAGTTGGGTTACTGATTTGATCTCATCAGGAGAGATTAAAGGTGACCTGACCTGAAATGATTTTTTTGTTTTGGGGTGAGTTCTTCGGTAGAACCTCATAACGTATGAGAGCACCCGTAAAGCCCTAGGTAGGTCTGAAAAGCGTTGGAGAACATCGGCACTATTTACTGTTGTTGTTGCGCAGGTCTTCGCTCTCTTTTCCTCTACGGAGGTGATGTAGTCACTTTCTTGTGCTGGCCATTGGGAAGTGTCTTCTTGCAGCCAAGAAAGTCCCTGCCACCACAACGAATTCTTGACCAATTCAGACGCAGGCCATCCTCTGCTACCTAAATCTGCTGGGTTAGATTCTGAGTTTACATGCAACCAGTCCTTATTTCCGACCATGTCGATGATCTTGGTGATACGATGTGCGACGAAAGTTGACCAGGAACAAGGCGGTTTCCTTATCCATGCGAGAACGATCGTTGAATCCGTCCAAAGGTGAACTCTCACTGGTCCCAACTTAAGGCTTCTGAAAATTGATTCGGTGATTTCCGCTAACAGCACGGCTCCGCAAAGTTCCAATCATGGAAGAGAAAGAGTTTTCACTGGGGCTACTCGGGTTTTGGCTAGAAGCAGGTTTGTCCAGATGTCATTATCCGTTTTTACGCTCATGTAAACTGCTGCTGCATAAGCCTTCTCGGATGCGTCACAAAATCCATGGATCTCGATGTCGGTTCCTGGTGAAAAGTTGACCCATCTAGGTATCCGGATTTTATCGATTTCATGGTATTGGTCGGTGAAGATTTCCATCGTTCCAGCGTACTGGTAGATACTGGTTCGTCCCAAGCGGTGCCTTCCAACCAAATACTCTGCATGAGTATTTTTGCCACAATGACCATTGGTGCCAGCCATCCCAAGGGATCGAAAAGTTTGGCGATTGCTGATAGTATCGCTCTCTTCGTAATGTTTGCCGGGTTCTCCAGCGGCCCTGCTTTAAAATAAAATAAATCGGAGAGGGCATTCCATCGAATGCCTAACGCTTTAACTGAACTGGTATCTTCGAATGCCAGGAAGTTTTCATTGAGCAGGTCTGCTTTGGTGATGTCCCTTAGAATGTCCTCTGAATTGGATGTCCATTTGCGAAGTGGAAAGCCCGCTGAGTGTAGGACTTGACGAATTTCATCTCTGGCTTTAACAGTCGATGTGATCGTATGTCCACCCGCTAACACGTCATCTACATACATGTATTCTCGCGATATGTTAGCCGCTGTAGGGTGTGAATTTGACGCGTCGTCTGCCAGCTGTAGGAGCGTTCTTATCGCGAGATATGGAGCGCAATTCACTCCGAAGGTAACCGTCTTTAATTCATAAAGACTAATAGGGTCATTCGGGGACGTGCGATGCACAATACGTTGAAATTTGTTGTGATTTTCGTTCACCCAAATTTGTCGATACATCTTTTCGATGTCGCTATTGAAGACGAAACGGTATAGTCTCCAACGTACGATAAGGATGGGTAGATCGGCTTGTAGAACTGGGCCTGGGAGGAGAATATCGTTTTGGCTATTACCGTTGGCCGTAGGGCTCGGGGCATTGAATACTACGCGTACCTTTGTGGTGGTACTTTCCGCTTTAATAACGGCGTGGTGGGGCAGGAAGTAATGATCCGAATCGTCGGATGGGATATTTCTTTTCAATTTTTCCATATGTCCGAGCGTTTCATATTCTGACAACACCCGAACATATTCCTTACCTAAATCTGGGTTTTTTATTAGCCGTCCCTCATTCCGGAAGAATTGAGAGCATGCACGCTTCAGGGATGGTCCTAAGTTAATATTGTTGGGGTAATCCTGCCGGAATGGTAGTGACACGGTGTACCTTCCATTCTAACTTCGCTGCGTTGTTTCGTTAAATAGTTGTTCGCAGTACCTTTCATCCTCATTTAATATTTTATTTTTGGGTACATTTTCTACCTCCCAGAAAGCTTTGAGTTGGTTGTCTAACGCAACCTCGTTGTAGAAAGACATAATGCTCTTCGTTCGATTCGGTGATTCGATACGACCGGTTAGTATCCAACCGAACACTATCTCTTGGGCTAAGAGTGTGTTTAACACATTCTTCTTTATACCGCTCATTATAATTTGGGGATATATGTCTCCGCCAAGTATGAGGTCTACGTCTCGTTGACGTAGAACCTCTTGTCTGCCAAAACCAAGTCTGGGAATGCCTGCATAGTCATTGCGTTGATATGGCAGGATGGAAGATTCCCAGTGAGTTTCGCTAGAACTAGTACGGGTGTAGTCAGGCTGAAGCAGGGATCCACTGGTGAACGTAATACGATGTTGGATGCTTCTTTCACCTGAGATGACACCGCATTTGTGATGCCTGAAACATGGGCATGCATTTTCCTCGCTGGCAAATTGATTCTGCGTTTCAGTCTTTCAGTTATAAAGGAACATTCAGACCCAGAATCAATTAATGCCCGCGCGGAGAAGTCGGTACCATTATGGTGAATGTGTACGCGAACAGTTCCTAATAGCACGCCTGTGCTGGAATTGGCATGGCAGGATTTGACATTCTGATTCGCAGAGGAAGGTGGTTGTCCCGATTCCTGTCTTTGCCTTGCATGTGCCGAAGTTGATGGGGCATTGTCCGCATCTTTGAAGGGATTTCGTACCGCCGGTTGCTGAAGTGTGTCCGCATGCAGGAGCGTGCGTTGACGAGAGTGGCATTTGGAACAGTTGTATGAACTGGTGCACCTCGTCACTGTGTGTCCTGGGGATAAACAATTCAGGCAGCCATTTGTGGATTTGACGAATTTAATCCTTTCTACCGGGTTTAAATCGCAAAAACGTGAACAGTTGCGTAATCTGTGCTCCGTAGATTTGCACATTTTACATATTGATTTTGTTGTTTGCTTGGTTACTTTTGTTTGAAAAGCACCAAGTCTTTTTGTAGGGGTTTCTGTCGACTGGCGCGAAGCATTTGATTTTTGCACTTTAGAAGTGGCATTCCCTGTAAAACCAGACACGGTTTCAAGTGTCTGGAAACGATTTGACAAGAATTTGTCCATATCCTCCCACTTGGATATGTCCGTCTTGTGGTCAATGCTCTGCTCCCATAGAGCCAAAGTATTCTCAGGTAATTTTGTCGAACATAAATAAGTAATAATCGCATCCCAATTTGAAACATCAATCTGATGTGTTTTTAAGGATGCTAAACAATTATTTATGTCCCGCTGTAAGGTTTTGATAGAGCTGCCGCACTCGCTATCTATCTTTTTTAGATTAAACAAAATTTGTAGTTGTGAGTTTACGAGAATCCGTTTATTCTCGTATCTCTCACATAGGTTTTTCCAGGCTGTTTCGAAGCCTTCATTTGTCAAAGGACATTTCTTGACAATGTCCTTTTCCTCACCTTGGGTTTTTTGGTTAAGGTGGAACAACTTTTCTACCGGACTTAGGCGACTGTTGTTTTTGTAGATAGCCATGAACAGGTCAAGAAACGTTGGCCAAGATAGGTAGTCGCCCTTGAATACCTCAGTATCGGAAGCTGGCAGGCGGATACTGTGTTCGCGCGCGCGTTCGCCCTCAGGTTTGACTGCCCTATCTTTTTCCTCCTTCAATTTGGCTTGAAGTTCAGCCATGTTCGACATGCATCGCAAGAATACGGCATATGCCGCTTTATGCTTGATCTTGACCGCTGCAATTTTCTTTGCGTCGAGCGTGTCAGAGCCAAGCAACTCCTCTAGGGCGTTCTCTGCTTTTTCCCACTTAGCTTGCAACTCTTTTTGCTGCATTGCAAGAGTGTGTACAGTGTGCAGAGCCGCATTGATATCATTAAAACCGGCCTCGAATTCGATTATTCGATCGGTCAATCTAATGTAGGAGTCCATGTTCATGGTTGAAAAGTGGAGAGCGAATTAACCAAGGGATATAAAACTTGAAAACCTGAGCGAATCACCCAACCAACAACTATTAAAATTACGCAAAATTGATTTATTACTCTTAATTTGTTTATTTTTGTCTGACTTTGCAGATTATTTGTGCCTTAAAACAAGAAGCAGGGGGAGTCAACACCAATGTGTATTGTGCGAAGTAAAGGGGGGCCACTCGCCACTTCAACCTTCAATTTTATTATAAAATAAGTGCGCGCGTTGATATAAACTCAACGAAAAGTGTGAAACCGTGAAATAAATGTTATGCAACAAAGAACAAAACTGTGTAACAAGATTAATTAGAGAAATTAGTGAAAATAATAGTGACGCAAAAGAAATAGAATTTTGCCGCAGTCGAATGGCGTGAATTTTTTTTGAAAGTGAGGTTATGTGCACCTCTTCCCTGTGCTGTGTCTGGAGAGCCTTACCGCTGGTGGGGGGGACAGACCAGCTAGTCACAAGGAATCTTAAACGACGTTAATGCAACGCCTTTGTAATTATTTTCCTTTTTGGCACTACACAGATTTTTCACACTTTTCGGTTAACTACAATCACGTATGGCATTTTAGATCGATTTTTCGCACTTTTATTTATTATTTTAACCAAAAAAAATGTGGCAAGAAATATTGCATTTACTGTGAACTTTTTGGTGATTTGTATGTTCTGGTGATGATGTGGCAAGATGACTTGTGGTGTTGCTGATGGCTTAAGCTGGCTGTCGCTTGCTCAGTGCTGGTATTAAATAATAGACTTTCCAAATTTTGTGGTATAGCTGTTGATGTGCAAATATTTTTCCGTATAAATTTTCGGGCTAATTATATTGTGGACTGTATTGTTAAGGTGCTGTTTCCAATTCCTGGTGAGATAGGACCAAATGTTCGGCCTGAGTGCGTCGTAAACCGGCAGTGGGTAGGCGCACACGGGTCGGTCTCGGGTGGCAGTTCACTCCAATGGAATAAAAGAAAAAAAACACAAGAGGATTTTCCTCGTTATAATGGGTGAACTTTATTAGATGAAAGTAAAATAACGTGGGTATAATATTACCTGAATATGGTGTGTTGAACACAGTGGAGATCACTGGCGGCAGATGTTAGCTGGTTGGCTGTTGAAATCAAAGAGGCCGGTTGTATAGCAAGCTACAACCGTTGACCCGCAAAATCCTTCGTTTTGGAGGGGAAAGGCACCCACACATCAACCCCGACATGCATATGCATGAGTGCTGACAAAAAGCACACATACACGTGCATGTACATGCATGCACATGCATGAGGGTGATGGTGTGGGTGGTCATAAATTAAGTCGAGTATCGAGTATCGATTTGCAGAGTTGCATTGGGGGGATCGCAATCAGATGCGGAAAAGTTAGGCATCCTGCCTAAACAATAAAGATAAAGATAAAGACAGCGATAAAGAGAAAGATAAAGATAAAGATAAAGACAAAGATAAATATAAAGATAAAGACAAAGATAAAGATAAAGATAAAGATAAAGATAAAGATAAAGATAAAGATAAAGATAAAGATAAAGTTAAAGATATAGATAAAGATGAAGATAAAGATAAAGATAAAAATGAAGACAAAGATAAAGATAAATATAAAGATAAATAAAAAGATAAAGATAAAGACAAAGATAAATATAAAGTTAAAGATAAAGATAAAGATAAAGACAAAGATAAATATAAAGTTAAAGATAAAGATAAAGATGAAGATGAAGATAAAGATAAAGATAAAGATAAAGATAAAGATAAAGGCAAAGACAAAGTTAAAGATACACATAAAGACAAAGATAAACATAAAGATAAAGACAAAGATAAAGATAAATTTAAAGACAAAGATAAAGATAAAGGTAAAGATAAAGACAAAGATAAACATAAAGATAAAGACAAAGATAAAGATAAATTTAAAGAAAAAGATAAAGATAAAGATAAAGGTAAAGATAAAGACAAAGATAAAGATAAAGATAAATATAAAGACAAAGACAAAGATAAAGATAAAGATAAAAATGAAGATGAAGATGAAGATGAAGATAAAGATAAAGATAAAGATAGAGATAAAGATAGAGATAAAGATAAAGATGAAGATAAAGATAAAGGTAAAGGTAAAGACAGAGATAAAGAGAAAGAGTAAGATAAAGACAAAGATAAAGATAAAGATAAAGTTAAAGATATAGATAAAGAAGAAGATGAAGATAAAGATAAAGATAAAAATGAAGATGAAGATGAAGATGAAGATAAAGATAGAGATAAAGATAAAGATAGAGATAAAGATAGAAATAAAGATAAAGATAAAGATAAAGATAAGGATAAAGATAAAGATAAGGATAAAGATAAAGATAAAGAGTAAGATAAAGATAAACACAAAGATAAGTATAAAGATAAAGACAAAGATAGAGATAAAGAAAAAGATAAATATAAAGACAAAGATGAAAATAAAGATAAAGATAAAGATAAAGGTAAAGATAAAGATAAAGATAAAGATAAAATGAAGACAAAGATAAAGATAAACATAAAGATAAAGATAAATAAAAAGATAAAGATAAAGATAAAGGTAAAGATAAAGATGAAGATGAAGATGAAGATGAAGATAAAGATGAAGATGAAGATGAAGATGATGAAGATGAAGATGATAATGAAGATGAAGATGAAGATGAAGATAAAGATAAAGATGAAGATAAAGATAAAAGGTGTTGTCACCTTCTCTAGGAAGTCTAAAAACATAATATTTAGTTACAATATAGACAATTGTGCTCTAGCTAGAAGTACCAAAATGAAAGATTTGGGTGTTATTTTCGACTCAAAGCTAACGTTTCTCAACACATTGACTCAATAGTATCAAAAGCTTTTTCTATGATAGGGTTCATAAGAAGAAATTCAATGGATTTCAGAGATCCTTGCACTTTAAAAACTCTTTACATATCTCTTGTTCGAAGCAGACTAGAGTATTGTTCTCTAATATGGTGCCCATACTATGAAACCCACTCAAACAAAATCGAAAGGGTTCAAAAAGTTTTCACGAAATTTGCTCTAAGAAAGTTACCGTGGCAAGGTAATCTTCCTTCTTATAATGGTAGACGGAAACTAATGGGCTTGCAGTCCCTATATGATAGGAGAATATACTTCTCAATATTTTTATTTATAATGTCATTAATAATAACATACACTGTGACGACTTATCTAATTTGGTCAATTTATATGACCCGCCTCGTAACTTAAGAAATAATCGCTTATTGGTAGACACATTCCACTCTACTAATTATGCCATGAACGAGCCGATTGCTAGGAGCGTTAGATTATGCAATACCTATGCAAGCGTTATTGAGTTTAATGATAGTATAAGTATATTCAAATTAAAATTATACACTATTTTTATTTGATTAACTGCGTACTATATCTAGTCTGTAAGAATTAAATTCTGTAGACTGAACTTAAATAAATAAATTAATAAATAAATAAATAAGTAAATAAATAAATAAAGATAAAGATAAAGACAAAGACAAAGATAAAGATACACATAAAGACAAAGATAAACATAAAGATAAAGACAAAGATAAAGATAAATTTAAAGACAAAGATAAAGATAAAGGTAAAGATAAAGACAAAGATAAAGATAAATATAAAGACAAAGACAAAGATAAAGATAAAGATAAATGTGAAGATAAAGATAAAGATGAATATAAAGATAAAGATAAAGACAAAAATAAAGATAAAGGTAAAGATAAAGATATAGATAAAGATAAAGACAAAGATAAAGATAAAGACAAAGATAGAGATAAATATAAAGACGAAGATAAGGAAAAAAGACAAAGATAAAGACAAAGATAAAGATAAAGATAAAGATAAAGATAAAGATAAAGATAAAGATAAATATAAAGATAAAGATAAAGATAACGATGAAGATGAAGATGAAGATAAAGATAAAGATAAAGGTAAAGGTAAAGACAAAGATAAAGATAAATATAAAGACAAAGACAAAGATAAAGATAAAGATAAAGATAAAGATAAAGATAAAGATAAAGATAAAGATAAAGATAAAGATAAAGATAAAGATAAAGGTAAAGGTAAAGATAAAGATAAAGATAAAGATAGAGATAAAGGTAAAGACAGAGATAAAGAGAAAGAGAAAGATAAAGACAAAGATAAAGATAAAGAAAAAGATAAATATAAAGACAAAGATAAAGATAAAGATTAACATAAAGATAAAGATAAAGATAAAGGTAAAGATAAAGGTAAAGATAAAGATAAAGATAAGGATAAAAATAAAGATAAAGGTAAAGTTAAAGACAAAGATAAAGATAAATATAAAGACAAAGACAGAGATAAAGATAAAGATAAAAATAAAGATAAAGACAAAGATAGAGATAAAGATAAAGATAAAGATAAAGATAAAGGTAAAGATAAAGATAAAGATAAAGATAAAGATAAAGATAAAGACAAAGATAAGGATACGCATAAGGGCAAAGATAAAGATAAATTTAAAGGCAAAGATAAAGATCAAGATCAAGATCAAGATAAAGATAAAGATAAAGATAAAGGTAAAGTTAAAGACAAAGATAAAGATAAATATAAAGACAAAGACAAAGATAAAGATAAAGATAAAGGTAAAAATAAAGATAAAGATAAAGATAAAGATAAAGATAAAGATAAAGATAAACATAAACATAAATATAAAGATAAAGATAAAGATAAAGATAAAGATAAAGATAAAGACAAAGATAAAGACAAAGATAAAGATAAATATAAAGACAAAGACAAGGATAAAGATAAAGCTAAAGATGAACAAAAAGATAAAGATAAAGATAAAGACAAAGATAAAGATAAAGATAAAGGTAAAGATAAAGACAAAGATAAAGATAAATATAAAGACAAAGACAAAGATAAAGATAAAGATGAAGACAAAGATAGAGATAAATATAAAGACAAAGACAAATACAAAGATAAAGATAAAGATAAAGATTAAGATTAAGATTAAGATAAAGAGAAGGATAAAGATAAAGATAAAGCCAAAAATAGAGATAAATATAAAGAAGAAGATAAGGAAAAAAGATAAAGATAAAGATAAAGACAAAGATAAAGATAAAAATAAGGATAAAGGAAGCCAAAAATAGAGATAAATATAAAGACGAAGATAAGGAAAAAAGATAAAGATAAAGATAAAGACAAAGATAAAGATAAAAATAAGGATAAAGATAATAAGGATAAAGATAAAGATCAAATGAAGACAAAGATAAAGATAAATATAAAGATAAAGATAAATAAAAAGATAAAGATAAAGACAAAGACAAAGATAAAGATAAAGATAAAGATAAAGATAAAGATAAAGATAAAGATAAAGATAAAGATAAAGATAAAGATAAAGATAAAGATAAAGATAAAGATAAAGATAAAGATAAAGATAAAGATAAAGATAAAGATAAAGATAAAGATAAAGATAAAGATAAAGATAAAGATAGAGATAAAGGTAAAGACAGAGATAAAGAGAAAGATAAAGATAAAGATAAAGACAAAGATAAAGATAAAGACAAAGATAAAGATAAAGATAAAGATAAAGATAAAGATAAAGATAAAGATAAAGATAAAGATAAAGATAAAGATAAAGATAAAGATAAAGATAAAGATAAAGATAAAGATAAAGATAAAGATAAAGATAAAGATAAAGATAAAGATAAAGTTAAAGATAAAGATGAAGATAAAAATGAAGGCAAAGATAAAGATAAATATAAAGATAAAGATAAATAAAAAGATAAAGATAAAGATAAAGTTAAAGATAAAGATAAAGATAAGGATGAAGATGAAGATAAAGATAAAGATAAAGATAAAGATAAAGATAAAGATAAAGATAAACATAAACGATTCAGGTTCGACTCGAGCTCAAGGCCAGAAAAATAATTTTTTTCTAATGATAATTATTGTTGTTTTTTTTTTTTTTAATTTTTCTAAATTTGAAAAATTGTATTTTGTTTTTGGAATAGTAAGTAGAAAATTTTTCAGACAACCTGCCATAGCTGCGCAGATAGATCCATTTCGAAGGGTGCTAAGCCTTCATCATCATCTATCTGCGCAGCTAAATCATCAAAATACAATATTTCAAATTTAGAAAATTTAGAAAAATTACAAAAAAAAAAAAAAAAACAACAATAATTATCATTAGAAAAAAAATTATTTTTCTGGCCTTGAGCTCGAGTCGAACCTGAATCATTTATCAATAGCCCGATAAAAAAACAAAAACAATTGTTGATAAACATAAACATAAACATAAAGATAAAGATAAAGATTAAGATTAAGATTAAGATTAAGATAAAGATAAAGAGAAGGATAAAGATAAAGATAAAGTTAAAGATAAAGATAAAGACAAAGATAGAGATAAATATAAAGACGAAGATAAGGAAAAAAGATAAAGATAAAGATAAAAAAAAATATAAAGACAAAGATGAATATAAGGATAAAGATATAGATAAGGATAAAGATAAAATGAAGACAAAGATAAAGATAAATAAAAAGATAAAGATAAAGATAAAGATAAAGATAACGATAAAGATAAAGATAAAGATGAAGATAAAGAAAAAGATAAAGATAAAGTTAAAGATAAAGATAAAGATAACGATAAAGATAAAGATAAACATAAACATAAACATAAAGATAAACATAAAGATAAAGATAAAGATAAAGACAAAGATAAAGACAAAGACAAGGATAAAGATAAAGATAAAGATAAAGATAAAGGTAAAGATAAAGATGAAAAAAAAGATAAAGATAAAGACAAAGATAAAGATAAAAATAAAGATAAAGGTAAAGATAAAGACAAAGATAAAGATAAATATAAAGACAAAGATAAAGATAAAGATGAAGGCAAAGATAGAGATAAATATAAAGACAAAGACAAAGACAAAGATAAAGATAAAGATAAAGATAAAGATAAAGATAAAGATAAAGATAAAGATAAAGATAAAGATAAAGATAAAGATAAAGATAAATATAAAGATAAAGATAAAGATTAAGATAAAGATAAAGAGAAGGATAAAGATAGAGATAAAGATAAAGATAAAGATAAAGACAAAGATAGAGATAAATATAAAGACGAAGATAAGGGAAAAAGTTAAAGATAAAGATAAAGAAAAATATAAAGACAAAGATAAAGATAAAAATAAGGATAAAGATATAGATAAGGATAAAGATAAAGATAAAATGAAGACAAAGATAAAGATAAATATAAAGATAAAGATAAATAAAAAGATAAAGATAAAGACAAAGATAAAGATAAAGATAAAAATAAAGTTAAAGACAAAGATAAAGATAAAGATAGAGATAAAGGTAAAGACAGAGATAAAGAGAAAGAGAAAGATAAAGATAAAGACAAAGATAAAGATAAAGATAAAGATAAAGATAAAGATAAAGATAAAGATAAAGATAAAGATAAAGATAAAGATAAAGATAAAGATAAAGATAAAGATAAAGATAAGGATAAAGATAAAGATAGAGATAAAGGTAAAGACAGAGATAAAGAGAAAAATAAAGATAAAGATAAAGACAACGATAAATATAAAGATAAAGACAAAGATAAAGATAAAGATAAAGATAAAGATAAACATAAACATAAACATAAACATAAAGATAAACATAAAGATAAAGATAAAGACAAAGACAAGGATAAAGATAAAGATAAAGACAAGGATAAAGATAAAGATAAAGATAAAGATAAACATAGACATAGACATAAACATAAACATAAAGATAAAGATAAAGTTAACGATAAAGATGAAGATGAAGATAAAGATAAAGATAAAGATGAAGATAAGGATAAAGATAAAGATGAAGATAAAGATAAAGATGAAGATGAAGATAAAGATAAAGATAAAGATAAAGATAAAGATAAAGATAAAGATAAAGATAAAGATAAAGATAAAGACAAAGATAAAGATAAAGATGAAGGCAAAGATAGAGATAAATATAAAGACAAAGACAAAGACAAAGATAAAGATAAAGATATAGATAAAGATGAAGATGAAGATAAAGATAAAGATAAAAAGGAAGACAAAGATAAAGATAAAGATAAATAAAAAGATAAAGATAAAGACAAAGACAAAGACAAAGATAAAGATAAAGATAAAGATAAAGATAAAGATAAAGATAAAGATAAAGATAAAGATAAAGATAAAAATAAAGATAAAGATAAAGATAAAGATAAAGATAAAGATAAAGATAAAGATAAAGATAAAGATAAAGATAAAGATAAAGATAAAGATAAAGACAAAGACAAAGATAAAGATACACATAAAGACAAAGATAAACATAAAGATAAAGATAAAGACAAAGATAAAGATAAATTTAAAGACAAAGATAAAGATAAAGATAAAGATAAGGATAAAGATAAGGATAAGGATAAAGATAAAGAGAAAGAGTAAGATAAAGATAAAGATAAACACAAAGATAAATATAAAGATAAAGACAAAGATAAAGATAAAGATAAAGTTGAAGATGAAGATGAAGATAAGGATAAAGATAAAGATAAAGATAAAGATAAAGATAAAGATAAAGACAAAGACAAAGATAAAGATACACATAAAGACAAAGATAAACATAAAGATAAAGATAAAGACAAAGATAAAGATAAATTTAAAGACAAAGATAAAGATAAAGATAAAGATAAAGATAAAGATAAAGATAAAGATAAAGATAAAGATAAAGGTAAAGATAAAGACAAAGATAAAGATAAATATAAAGAAATAGACAAAGATAAAGATAAAAATGAAGATGAAGATGAAGATAAAGATAAAGATAAAGATAAAGATAAAGATAAAGATAAAGACAAAGACAAAGATAAAGATACACGTAAAGACAAAGATAAACATAAAGATAAAGATAAAGACAAAGATAAAGATAAATTTAAAGAAATAGACAAAGATAAAGATAAAAATGAAGATAAAGATAAAGATATGGATAAAGATACGGATAAGGATAATGATAAAGAAAAAGAGAAAGAGTAAGATAAAGATAAAGATAAACACAAAGATAAATATAAAGATAAAGACAAAGATAAAGATAAAATTAAAGTTGAAGATGAAGATGAAGATAAGGATAAAGATAAAGATAAAGATAAAGACAAAGACAAAGATAAAGATACACATAAAGACAAAGATAAACATAAAGATAAAGACAAAGATAAAGATAAATTTAAAGACAAAGATAAAGATAAAGATAAAGGTAAAGATAAAGACAAAGATAAAGATAAATATAAAGAAATAGACAAAGATAAAGATAAAAATGAAGATGAAGATGAAGATAAAGATAAAGATAAAGATAAAGATAAAGATAAAGATAAAGATAAAGATAAAGATAAAGATAAAGACAAAGACAAAGATAAAGATACACATAAAGACAAAGATAAACATAAAGATAAAGATAAAGACAAAGATAAAGATAAATTTAAAGACAAAGATAAAGATAAAGATAAAGATAAAGATAAGGATAAAGATACGGATAAGGATAAAGATAAAGATAAAGAGAAAGAGTGAGATAAAGATAAAGATAAACACAAAGATAAATATAAAGATAAAGACAAAGATAAAGATAAAGATAAAGTTGAAGATGAAGATGAAGATAAGGATAAAGATAAAGATAAAGATAAAGATAAAGATAAAGATAAAGATAAAGATAAAGATAAAGATAAAGATAAAGATAAAGATAAAGACAAAGACAAAGATAAAGATACACATAAAGACAAAGATAAACATAAAGATAAAGATAAAGACAAAGATAAAGATAAATTTAAAGACAAAGATAAAGATAAAGATAAAGATAAAGTCAAAGATAAAGATAAATATAAAGAAATAGACAAAGATAAAGATAAAAATGAAGATGAAGATGAAGATAAAGATAAAGATAAAGATAAAGATAAAGATAAAGATAAAGATAAAGATAAAGATAAAGATAAAGATAAAGACAAAGACAAAGATAAAGATACACATAAAGACAAAGATAAACATAAAGATAAAGATAAACACAAAGATAAAGATAAAGATAAAGATAAAGATAAAGATAAAGACAAAGACAAAGATAAAGATACACATAAAGACAAAGATAAACATAAAGATAAAGATAAAGACAAAGATAAAGATAAATTTAAAGACAAAGATAAAGATAAAGATACAGGTAAAGATAAAGACAAAGATAAAGATAAATATAAAGAAATAGACAAAGATAAAGATAAAAATGAAGATGAAGATGAAGATAAAGATAAAGATAAAGATAAAGATAAAGATAAAGATAAAGATAAAGATAAAGATAAAGATAAAGATAAAGACAAAGACAAAGATAAAGATACACATAAAGACAAAGATAAAGATAAATATAAAGAAATAGACAAAGATAAAGATAAAAAGGAAGACAAAGATAAAGACAAAGATAAAGATAAAGATAAAGATAAAGATAAAGATAAAGATAAAGATAAAGATAAAGATAAAGATAAAGATAAAGATAAAGATAAAGACAAAGACAAAGATAAAGATACACATAAAGACAAAGATAAGCATAAAGATAAAGACAAAGATAAAGATAAATTTAAAGACAAAGATAAAGATAAAGATAAAGATAAAGGTAAAGATAAAGACAAAGATAAAGATTAATATAAAGAAATAGACAAAGATAAAGATAAAAATGAAGATGAAGATGAAGATAAAGATAAAGATAAAGGTAAAGGTAAAGACAAAGATAAAGATAAATATAAAGACAAATACAAAGATAAAGATAAAGATAAAGATAAATATAAAGATAAATATGAAGATAAAGATAAAGATGAATATGAAGATAAAGATAAATACAAAGATAAAGATAAAGATAAAGATATAGATAAAGATAAAGATAAAGATAAACACAAAGATAAAGATAAAGAAAAAGATAAATATAAATATAAAGATAAAGATAAAGATAAAGATAAAGATAAAGATAAAGATAAAGACAAAGATAAAGATAAGGATAAAGATAAAGATAAAGATAGAGATATAGGTAAAGACAGAGATAAAGAGAAAGAGTAAGATAAAGATAAAGACAAAGATAAAGATAAAGATAAAGATAAAGATAAAGATAAGGATAAAGATACGGATAAGGATAAAGATAAAGATAAAGAGTAAGATAAAGATAAAGATAAACACAAAGATAAATATAAAGATAAAGACAAAGATAAAGATAAAGTTGAAGATGAAGATGAAGATAAGGATAAAGATAAAGATAAATATAAAGATAAAGATAGAGATAAAGATAAATATAAAGATAAAGATAAAGAGAAAGATAAAGATAAAGAAAAAGGTAAAGATAAAGATAAGGATAAAGATAAGAGTAAAGATAAAGATAAAGATAAAGACAAAGACAAAGACAAAGATAAAGATAAAGATAAAGATAAAGATAAAGACAAAGATGAAGATGAAGATCAAGATCAAGATCAAGATAAAGATAAAGATAAAGATAAAGATAATGATAAAGATAAAGATAAAGGTAAAGACAAAAATAAAGATAAATATAAAGACAAAGACAAAGATAAAGATAAAGATTGAGATTAAGATAAAAATAAAGATAAAGATAAAGACAAAGATAAAGATACACATAAGGGCAAAGATAAAGATAAAGGTAAATATAAAGATAAAGATAAATATAAAGATAAAGATAAAGACGAAGATAAAGATAAATATAAAGACAAAGATAAAGATGAAGATGAAGATAAAGATAAAGATAAAGATAAAGATAAAGATGAAGATAAAGACAAATATAAGGACAAAGATAAAGATAAATATAAAGACAAAGGCAAGGAGAAAAATAAAGATAAAGATAAATAAAAAGATAAAGGTAAAGACAAAGATAAAATAAAAATAAAGATAAAGGTAAAGATAAAGACAAAGATAAAGATAAGGATAAAGATAAAGTTAAAGATAAAGAAAAAGTTAGATATAAATATAAAGACGAAGATAAGGAAAAAAGATAAAGATAACGATAAAGACAAGGATAAAGAAAAAGAAAAGGATAAAAATAAGGATAAAGATATAGATAAGGATAAAGATAAAGATAAAAATGAAGACAAAGGTAAAGATAAATATAAATATAAAGATAAAGATAAAGACAAAGATAAAGATAAAGACAAAGATAAAGATAAAGATAAAGATAAAGATAAAGATAAAGATAAAGATAAAGTTAAAGGTAAAGATAAAGATACAGATAAAGATGAAGATAAGGAAAAGATAAAGATAAGATAAAATAAAGATAAAGATAAAGATAAAGACAAAGACAAAGATAAAGATAAAGATAAAGATAAAGATAAAGACAAAGACAAAGATAAAGATACAAATAAAGACAAAGATAAACATAAAGATAAAGACAAAGATAAAGATAAATTTAAAGACAAAGATAAAGATAAAGATAAAGATAAGGATAAAGATACGGATAAGGATAAAGATAAAGATAAAGAGAAAGAGTAAGATAAAGATAAAGATAAACACAAAGATAAATATAAAGATAAAGACAAAGATAAAGATAAAGATAAAGTTGAAGATGAAGATGAAGATAAGGATAAAGATAAAGATAAAGATAAAGATAAAGATAAAGACAAAGACAAAGATAAAGATACACATAAAGACAAAGATAAACATAAAGATAAAGACAAAGATAAAGATAAATTTAAAGACAAAGATAAAGATAAAGATAAAGATAAAGATAAAGATAAAGATAAAGATAAAGATAAAGGTAAAGATAAAGACAAAGATAAAGATAAATATAAAGAAATAGACAAAGATAAAGATAAAAATGAAGATGAAGATGAAGATAAAGATAAGGATAAAGATAAAGATAAAGATAAAGATAAAGACAAAGACAAAGATAAAGATACACATAAAGACAAAGATAAACATAAAGATAAAGATAAAGACAAAGATAAAGATAAATTTAAAGAAATAGACAAAGATAAAGATAAAAATGAAGATAAAGATAAAGATATGGATAAAGATACGGATAGGGATAATGATAAAGAAAAAGAGAAAGAGTAAGATAAAGATAAAGATAAACACAAAGATAAATATAAAGATAAAGACAAAGATAAAGATAAAGATAAAGTTGAAGATGAAGATGAAGATAAGGATAAAGATAAAGATAAAGATAAAGATAAAGATAAAGATAAAGATAAAGATAAAGACAAAGACAAAGATAAAGATACACATAAAGACAAAGATAAACATAAAGATAAAGACAAAGATAAAGATAAATTTAAAGACAAAGATAAAGATAAAGATAAAGGTAAAGATAAAGACAAAGATAAAGATAAATATAAAGAAATAGACAAAGATAAAGATAAAAATGAAGATGAAGATGAAGATAAAGATAAAGATAAAGATAAAGATAAAGATAAAGGTAAAGATAAAGATAAAGATAAAGATAAAGATAAAGATAAAGACAAAGACAAAGATAAAGATACACATAAAGACAAAGATAAACATAAAGATAAAGATAAAGATAAATTTAAAGACAAAGATAAAGATAAAGATAAAGATAAAGATAAAGATAAAGATAAGGATAAAGATACGGATAAGGATAAAAATAAAGATAAAGAGAAAGAGTAAGATAAAGATAAAGATAAACACAAAGATAAATATAAAGATAAAGACAAAGATAAAGATAAAGATAAAGTTGAAGATGAAGATGAAGATAAGGATAAAGATAAAGATAAAGATAAAGATAAAGATAAAGATAAAGATAAAGACAAAGACAAAGATAAAGATACACATAAAGACAAAGATAAACATAAAGATAAAGATAAAGACAAAGATAAAGATAAATTTAAAGACAAAGATAAAGATAAAGATAAAGATAAAGTCAAAGATAAAGATAAATATAAAGAAATAGACAAAGATAAAGATAAAAATGAAGATGAAGATGAAGATAAAGATAAAGATAAAGATAAAGATAAAGATAAAGATAAAGATAAAGACAAAGACAAAGATAAAGATACACATAAAGACAAAGATAAACATAAAGATAAAGATAAACACAAAGATAAAGATAAAGATAAAGATAAAGATAAAGACAAAGACAAAGATAAAGATACACATAAAGACAAAGATAAACATAAAGATAAAGATAAAGACAAAGATAAAGATAAATTTAAAGACAAAGATAAAGATAAAGATAAAGGTAAAGATAAAGACAAAGATAAAGATAAATATAAAGAAATAGACAAAGATAAAGATAAAAATGAAGATGAAGATGAAGATAAAGATAAAGATAAAGATAAAGATAAAGATAAAGATAAAGATAAAGATAAAGATAAAGATAAAGATAAAGATAAAGATAAAGATAAAGATAAAGATAAATATAAAGATAAAGATAAAGATAAAGATAAAGACAAAGACAAAGATAAAGATACACATAAAGACAAAGGTAAAGATAAATATAAAGAAATAGACAAAGATAAAGATAAAAAGGAAGACAAAGATAAAGACAAAGATAAAGATAAAGATAAAGATAAAGATAAAGATAAAGATAAAGACAAAGACAAAGATAAAGATACACATAAAGACAAAGATAAGCATAAAGATAAAGACAAAGATAAAGATAAATTTAAAGACAAAGATAAAGATAAAGATAAAGATAAAGGTAAAGATAAAGACAAAGATAAAGATAAATATAAAGAAATAGACAAAGATAAAGATAAAAATGAAGATGAAGATGAAGATAAAGATAAAGATAAAGGTAAAGGTAAAGACAAAGATAAAGATAAATATAAAGACAAATACAAAGATAAAGATAAAGATAAAGATAAAGATAAATATAAAGATAAATATGAAGATAAAGATAAAGATGAATATAAAGATAAAGATAAATACAAAGATAAAGATAAAGATAAAGATATAGATAAAGATAAAGATAAACACAAAGATAAAGATAAAGAAAAAGATAAATATAAATATAAAGATAAAGATAAAGATAAAGATAAAGATAAAGACAAAGATAAAGATAAGGATAAAGATAAAGATAAAGATAAAGATAAAGATAGAGATATAGGTAAAGACAGAGATAAAGAGAAAGAGTAAGATAAAGATAAAGACAAAGATAAAGATAAAGATAAAGATAAAGATAAAGATAAAGATAAAGATAAAGATAAAGATAAGGATAAAGATACGGATAAGGATAAAGATAAAGATAAAGAGTAAGATAAAGATAAAGATAAACACAAAGATAAATATAAAGATAAAGACAAAGATAAAGATAAAGATAAAGTTGAAGATGAAGATGAAGATAAGGATAAAGATAAAGATAAATATAAAGATAAAGATAGAGATAAAGATAAATATAAAGATAAAGATAAAGAGAAAGATAAAGATAAAGAAAAAGGTAAAGATAAAGATAAGGATAAAGATAAGAGTAAAGATAAAGATAAAGATAAAGACAAAGACAAAGACAAAGATAAAGATAAAGATAAAGACAAAGATGAAGATGAAGATCAAGATCAAGATCAAGATAAAGATAAAGATAAAGATAAAGATAATGATAAAGATAAAGATAAAGATAAAGGTAAAGACAAAAATAAAGATAAATATAAAGACAAAGACAAAGATAAAGATAAAGATTGAGATTAAGATAAAAATAAAGATAAAGATAAAGACAAAGATAAAGATACACATAAGGGCAAAGATAAAGATAAAGGTAAATATAAAGATAAAGATAAATATAAAGATAAAGATAAAGACGAAGATAAAGATAAATATAAAGACAAAGATAAAGATGAAGATGAAGATAAAGATAAAGATAAAGATAAAGATTTAGATAAAGATGAAGATAACGACAAATATAAGGACAAAGATAAAGATAAATATAAAGACAAAGGCAAGGAGAAAAATAAAGATAAAGATAAATAAAAAGATAAAGGTAAAGACAAAGATAAAATAAAAATAAAGATAAAGGTAAAGATAAAGACAAAGATAAAGATAAGGATAAAGATAAAGTTAAAGATAAAGATAAAGAAAAAGTTAGATATAAATATAAAGACGAAGATAAGGAAAAAAGATAAAGATAACGATAAAGACAAGGATAAAGAAAAAGAAAAGGATAAAAATAAGGATAAAGATAAAGATAAAAATGAAGACAAAGGTAAAGATAAATATAAATATAAAGATAAAGATAAAGACAAAGATAAAGATAAAGAGAAAGATAAAGATAAAGATAAAGATAAAGATAAAGATAAAGTTAAAGGTAAAGATAAAGATACAGATAAAGATGAAGATAAGGAAAAGATAAAGATAAGATAAAATAAAGATAAAGATAAAGATAAAGACAAAGACAAAGATAAAGATACACATAAAGACAAAGATAAACATAAAAATAAAGATAAAGACAAAGATAAAGATACACATAAAGACAAAGATAAACATAAAGACAAAGATAAAGATAAAGATAAAGAAAAAGATAAATATAAAGACAAAGACAAAGATAAAGATAAAGATAAAAATGAAGATGCAGATGAAGATGAAGATAAAGATAAAGATAAAGACAAAGATAAAGATAAAGATAAAGATAAAGATAAAGATAAAGATAACGATGAAGATGAAGATGAAGATAAAGATAAAGGTAAAGGTAAAGGTAAAGACAAAGACAAAGATAAAGATAAAGATAAAGATAAAGATAAAGATAAAGACAAAGACAAAGACAGAGACAAAGACAAAGACAAAGACAAAGATAAAAATAAAGATAAAGATAAAGATAAAGATAAAGATAAAGATAAAGATAAAGATAAAGATAAAGACAAAGATAAAGATAAAGATAAAGATAAAGATAAATGTGAAGATAAAGATAAAGATGAATATAAAGATAAAGATAAATACAAAGATAAAGATAAAGATAAAGATAAAGATAAAGATAAAGATATAGATAAAGATAAAGATAAAGATAAACACAAAGATAAAGATAAAGAAAAAGATAAATATAAAGATAAAGATAAAGATAAAGACAAGGATAAAGATAAGGATAAAGATAAAGATAAAGATAAAGATAGAGATATAGGTAAAGACAGAGATAAAGAGAAAGAGTAAGATAAAGATAAAGACAAAGATAAAGATAAAGATAAATATAAAGATAAAGATAAAGATAAAGATAAAGATAAAGATAAAGATAAAGATAAAGATAAAGATAAAGATAAAGATAAAGATAAGGATAAAGATACGGATAAGGATAAAGATAAAGATAAAGAGTAAGATAAAGATAAAGATAAACACAAAGATAAATATAAAGATAAAGACAAAGATAAAGATAAAGATAAAGTTGAAGATGAAGATGAAGATAAGGATAAAGATAAAGATAAATATAAAGATAAAGATAGAGATAAAGATAAATATAAAGATAAAGATAAAGAGAAAGATAAAGATAAAGAAAAAGGTAAAGATAAAGATAAGGATAAAGATAAGAGTAAAGATAAAGATAAAGATAAAGACAAAGACAAAGACAAAGATAAAGATAAAGATAAAGATAAAGACAAAGATGAAGATCAAGATCAAGATCAAGATCAAGATAAAGATAAAGATAAAGATAAAGATAAAGATAAAGATAAAGATAAAGATAAAGATAAAGATAAAGATAAAGATAATGATAAAGATAAAGATAAAGATAAAGGTAAAGACAAAAATAAAGATAAATATAAAGACAAAGACAAAGATAAAGATAAAGATTAAGATTAAGATTAAGATAAAAATAAAGATAAAGATAAAGACAAAGATAAAGATACACATAAGGGCAAAGATAAAGATAAAGGTAAATATAAAGATAAAGATAAATATAAAGATAAAGATAAAGACGAAGATAAAGATAAATATAAAGACAAAGATAAAGATGAAGATGAAGATAAAGATAAAGATAAAGATAAAGATAAAGATGAAGATAAAGACAAATATAAGGACAAAGATAAAGATAAATATAAAGACAAAGGCAAGGAGAAAAGATAAAGATAAAGATAGAGATATAGGTAAAGACAGAGATAAAGAGAAAGAGTAAGATAAAGATAAAGACAAAGATAAAGATAAAGATAAAGATAAAGATAAAGATAAAGATAAAGATAAAGATAAAGATAAAGATAAAGATAAAGATAAAGATAAAGATAAAGATAAAGATAAAGATAAAGATAAAGATAAGGATAAAGATACGGATAAGGATAAAGATAAAGATAAAGAGAAAGAGTAAGATAAAGATAAAGATAAACACAAAGATAAATATAAAGATAAAGACAAAGATAAAGATAAAGATAAAGTTGAAGATGAAGATGAAGATAAGGATAAAG
This sequence comes from Eurosta solidaginis, assembly GCF_040869045.1. Lineage (NCBI taxonomy): Eukaryota > Metazoa > Arthropoda > Insecta > Diptera > Tephritidae > Eurosta > Eurosta solidaginis. Next base: position 89,051 of record NW_027137117.1, on the reverse strand, counting down.
ATAAAGATAAATATAAAGATAAAGATAGAGATAAAGATAAATATAAAGATAAAGATAAAGAGAAAGATAAAGATAAAGAAAAAGGTAAAGATAAAGATAAGGATAAAGATAAGAGTAAAGATAAAGATAAAGATAAAGACAAAGACAAAGACAAAGATAAAGATAAAGATAAAGACAAAGATGAAGATGAAGATCAAGATCAAGATCAAGATAAAGATAAAGATAAAGATAAAGATAAAGATAAAGATAAAGATAAAGATAATGATAAAGATAAAGATAAAGGTAAAGACAAAAATAAAGATAAATATAAAGACAAAGACAAAGATAAAGATAAAGATTAAGATTAAGATTAAGATAAAAATAAAGATAAAGATAAAGACAAAGATAAAGATACACATAAGAGCAAAGATAAAGATAAAGGTAAATATAAAGATAAAGATAAATATAAAGATAAAGATAAAGACGAAGATAAAGATAAATATAAAGACAAAGATAAAGATGAAGATGAAGATAAAGATAAAGATAAAGATAAAGATAAAGATAAAGATACAGATGAAGATAAAGACAAATATAAGGACAAAGATAAAGATAAATATAAAGACAAAGGCAAGGAGAAAAATAAAGATAAAGATAAATAAAAAGATAAAGGTAGATAAAATAAAAATAAAGATAAAGGTAAAGATAAAGACAAAGATAAAGATAAGGATAAAGATAAAGATAAAGTTAAAGATAAAGATAAAGAAAAAGTTAGATATAAATATAAAGACGAAGATAAGGAAAAAAGATAAAGATAACGATAAAGACAAGGATAAAGAAAAAGAAAAGGATAAAAATAAGGATAAAGATATAGATAAGGATAAAGATAAAGATAAAAATGAAGACAAAGGTAAAGATAAATATAAATATAAAGATAAAGATAAAGACAAAGATAAAGATAAAGACAAAGATAAAGATAAAGATAAAGATAAAGATAAAGATAAAGATAAAGATAAAGATAAAGATAAAGATAAAGATAAAGATAAAGATAAAGATAAAGATAAAGATAAAGTTAAAGGTAAAGATAAAGATACAGATAAAGATGAAGATAAAGAAAAGATAAAGATAAGATCAAATAAAGATAAAGATAAAGATAAAGACAAAGACAAAGATAAAGATACACATAAAGACAAAGATAAACATAAAGATAAAGATAAAGACAAAGATAAAGATAAATTTAAAGACAAAGATAAAGATAAAGATAAAGAAAAAGATAAATATAAAGACAAAGACAAAGATAAAGATAAAGATAAAAATGAAGATGAAGATGAAGATGAAGATAAAGATAAAGATAAAGACAAAGATAAAGATAAAGATAAAGATAAAGATAAAGATAAAGATAACGATGAAGATGGAGATAAAGATAAAGATAAAGATAAAGATAAAGATAAAGATAAAGATAAAGACAAAGATAAAGACAAAGATAAAGATAAAGATAAATGTGAAGATAAAGATAAAGATGAATATAAAGATAAAGATAAAGACAAAGATAAAGATAAAGGTAAAGATATAGATAAAAATAAATATAAATATAAAGGCACAGATAAAGATAAATATAAAGATAAAGACAAAGATAAAGATAAAGGTAAAGATAAAGATAAAGATAAAGATAAAGATAGAGATAAAGATAAAGATAAAGATAAAGATAAAGATAAAGATAAAGATAAAGATAAAGATAAAGACAAAGATAAAGATAAAGATTAAGATAAAGATAAAGACAGAGATAAAGAGAAAGATAAGGATAAAGACAAAGATAAATATAAAGATAAAGACAAAGATAAAGATAAAGATAAAGATAAGGATAAAAATAAAGATAAAGATAAAGATAAGGATAAAGATAAGGATAAGGATAAAGATAAGGATAAAGATAAAGATAAAGATAAAGATAAAGATAAAGATAAAGACAAAGACAAAGATAAAGATAAAGATTAAGATTAAGATAAAGATAAATATGAAGATAAAGATAAAGATAAAGGTGAATATAAAAATAAAGATAAAGACAAAGATAAATATAAAGATAACGATAAAGATAAAGTTAAATATAAACATAAAGATAAAGACAAAGATAAAGATGAAGATGAAGATAAGGATAAAGATAAAGATAAATATAAAGATAAAGATAAAGATAAATATAAAGATAAAGATAAAGATAAAGATAAAGATAAAGATAAAGATAAAGATAAAGATAAAGAAAAATATAAAGATAAAGATAAAGATAAAGATAAAGATAAAGATAAGGATAAAGATAAGGATAAAGATAAAGATAAAGATAAAGATAAAGATAAAGACAAAGACAAAGACAAAGACAAAGACAAAGATAAAGATAAAGATAACAATAAAAATAAAGATAAAGATAAAGATAAAGATAAAGACAAAGTTAAGATAAATATAAAGATAAAGATAAAGATAGAGACAAAGATAAAGATAAAGGTAAAGATAAGGATAAGGATAAAGTTAAAGATAAAGACAAAGATAGAGATAAGTATAAAGACGAAGATAAGGAAAAAAGATAAAGATAAAGGCAAAGATAAAGTCAAAGACAAAGATAAAGATAAAGATAAATAATTCAAAAACAATAGATAAAGATAAAGATAAAGATAAGGATACAGATAAGGATAAAGGTAAAGATAAAGCCAAAGACAAAGACAAAGACAAAGATAAAGATAAAGATAAAGATAAAGATAAAGATAAAGATAAAGATAAAGATAAAGATAAAGATAAAGATAAAGATAAAGATAAAGATAAAGATAAAGATAAAGATAGAGATAAAGATAAAGATAAAGATAAAGATAAAGATAAAGATAGAGGCAAAGATAAAGATAAAGAAAAAGATAAAGATAAAAATAAATATAAAGACGGGGATAAAGATAAAGACAAAGACAAAGATAAAGATAAATATAAAGATAAAAATAAAGATAAAGACAAAAATAAAGATAAAGATAAAAATAAAGATAAAGACAAGGATAAAGATAAGGATAAAGATAAAGATAAAGATAAAGATAGAGATATAGGTAAAGACAGAGATAAAGAGAAAGAGTAAGATAAAGATAAAGACAAAGATAAAGATAAAGATAAATATAAAGATAAAGATAAAGATAAAGATAAAGATAAAGATAAAGATAAAGATAAAGATAAAGATAAAGATAAAGATAAGGATAAAAATACGGATAAGGATAAAGATAAAGATAAAGAGAAAGAGTAAGATAAAGATAAAGATAAACACAAAGATAAATATAAAGATAAAGACAAAGATAAAGATAAAGATAAAGTTGAAGATGAAGATGAAGATAAGGATAAAGATAAAGATAAATATAAAGATAAAGATAGAGATAAAGATAAATATAAAGATAAAGATAAAGAGAAAGATAAAGATAAAGAAAAAGGTAAAGATAAAGATAAGGATAAAGATAAGAGTAAAGATAAAGATAAAGATAAAGACAAAGACAAAGACAAAGATAAAGATAAAGATAAAGATAAAGACAAAGATGAAGATCAAGATCAAGATCAAGATCAAGATAAAGATAAAGATAAAGATAAAGATAAAGATAAAGATAAAGATAAAGATAAAGATAAAGATAAAGATAAAGATAAAGATAAAGATAAAGATAATGATAAAGATAAAGATAAAGATAAAGGTAAAGACAAAAATAAAGATAAATATAAAGACAAAGACAAAGATAAAGATAAAGATTAAGATTAAGATTAAGATAAAAATAAAGATAAAGATAAAGACAAAGATAAAGATACACATAAGGGCAAAGATAAAGATAAAGGTAAATATAAAGATAAAGATAAATATAAAGATAAAGATAAAGACGAAGATAAAGATAAATATAAAGACAAAGATAAAGATGAAGATGAAGATAAAGATAAAGATAAAGATAAAGATGAAGATAAAGACAAATATAAGGACAAAGATAAAGATAAATATAAAGACAAGGAGAAAAGATAAAGATAAAGATAGAGATATAGGTAAAGACAGAGATAAAGAGAAAGAGTAAGATAAAGATAAAGACAAAGATAAAGATAAAGATAAAGATAAAGATAAAGATAAAGATAAAGATAAAGATAAAGATAAAGATAAAGATAAAGATAAAGATAAAGATAAAGATAAAGATAAGGATAAAGATAGGGATAAGGATAAAGATAAAGATAAAGAGAAAGAGTAAGATAAAGATAAAGATAAACACAAAGATAAATATAAAGATAAAGACAAAGATAAAGATAAAGATAAAGTTGAAGATGAAGATGAAGATAAGGATAAAGATAAAGATAAATATAAAGATAAAGATAGAGATAAAGATAAATATAAAGATAAAGATAAAGAGAAAGATAAAGATAAAGAAAAAGGTAAAGATAAAGATAAGGATAAAGATAAGAGTAAAGATAAAGATAAAGATAAAGACAAAGACAAAGACAAAGATAAAGATAAAGATAAAGATAAAGACAAAGATGAAGATGAAGATCAAGATCAAGATCAAGATAAAGATAAAGATAAAGATAAAGATAAAGATAAAGATAAAGATAAAGATAATGATAAAGATAAAGATAAAGATAAAGGTAAAGACAAAAATAAAGATAAATATAAAGACAAAGACAAAGATAAAGATAAAGATTAAGATTAAGATTAAGATAAAAATAAAGATAAAGATAAAGACAAAGATAAAGATACACATAAGGGCAAAGATAAAGATAAAGGTAAATATACAGATAAAGATAAATATAAAGATAAAGATAAAGACGAAGATAAAGATAAATATAAAGACAAAGATAAAGATGAAGATGAAGATAAAGATAAAGATAAAGATAAAGATAAAGATAAAGATAAAGATACAGATGAAGATAAAGACAAATATAAGGACAAAGATAAAGATAAATATAAAGACAAAGGCAAGGAGAAAAATAAAGATAAAGATAAATAAAAAGATAAAGGTAGATAAAATAAAAATAAAGATAAAGGTAAAGATAAAGACAAAGATAAAGATAAGGATAAAGATAAAGATAAAGTTAAAGATAAAGATAAAGAAAAAGTTAGATATAAATATAAAGACGAAGATAAGGAAAAAAGATAAAGATAACGATAAAGACAAGGATAAAGAAAAAGAAAAGGATAAAAATAAGGATAAAGATATAGATAAGGATAAAGATAAAGATAAAAATGAAGACAAAGGTAAAGATAAATATAAATATAAAGATAAAGATAAAGACAAAGATAAAGATAAAGACAAAGATAAAGATAAAGATAAAGATAAAGATAAAGATAAAGATAAAGATAAAGATAAAGATAAAGATAAAGATAAAGATAAAGATAAAGATAAAGATAAAGATAAAGATAAAGATAAAGATAAAGATAAAGATAAAGATAAAGATAAAGTTAAAGGTAAAGATAAAGATACAGATAAAGATGAAGATAAAGAAAAGATAAAGATAAGATCAAATAAAGATAAAGATAAAGATAAAGACAAAGATAAAGATACACATAAAGACAAAGATAAACATAAAGATAAAGATAAAGACAAAGATAAAGATAAATTTAAAGACAAAGATAAAGATAAAGATAAAGAAAAAGATAAATATAAAGACAAAGACAAAGATAAAGATAAAGATAAAAATGAAGATGAAGATGAAGATGAAGATAAAGATAAAGATAAAGACAAAGATAAAGATAAAGATAAAGATAAAGATAAAGATAAAGATAACGATGAAGATGGAGATAAAGATAAAGATAAAGATAAAGATAAAGATAAAGATAAAGATAAAGATAAAGACAAAGATAAAGACAAAGATAAAGATAAAGATAAATGTGAAGATAAAGATAAAGATGAATATAAAGATAAAGATAAAGACAAAGATAAAGATAAAGGTAAAGATATAGATAAAAATAAATATAAAGGCACAGATAAAGATAAATATAAAGATAAAGACAAAGATAAAGATAAAGGTAAAGATAAAGATAAAGATAAAGATAAAGATAGAGATAAAGATAAAGATAAAGATAAAGATAAAGATAAAGATAAAGACAAAGATAAAGATAAAGATTAAGATAAAGATAAAGACAGAGATAAAGAGAAAGATAAGGATAAAGACAAAGATAAATATAAAGATAAAGACAAAGATAAAGATAAAGATAAAGATAAGGATAAAAATAAAGATAAAGATAAAGATAAGGATAAAGATAAGGATAAGGATAAAGATAAGGATAAAGATAAAGATAAAGATAAAGATAAAGATAAAGATAAAGACAAAGACAAAGATAAAGATAAAGATTAAGATTAAGATAAAGATAAATATGAAGATAAAGATAAAGATAAAGGTGAATATAAAAATAAAGATAAAGACAAAGATAAATATAAAGATAACGATAAAGATAAAGTTAAATATAAACATAAAGATAAAGACAAAGATAAAGATGAAGATGAAGATAAGGATAAAGATAAAGATAAATATAAAGATAAAGATAAAGATAAATATAAAGATAAAGATAAAGATAAAGATAAAGATAAAGATAAAGAAAAATATAAAGATAAAGATAAAGATAAAGATAAAGATAAAGATAAGGATAAAGATAAGGATAAAGATAAAGATAAAGATAAAGATAAAGATAAAGACAAAGACAAAGACAAAGACAAAGACAAAGATAAAGATAAAGATAACAATAAAAATAAAGATAAAGATAAAGATAAAGATAAAGACAAAGTTAAGATAAATATAAAGATAAAGATAAAGATAGAGACAAAGATAAAGATAAAGGTAAAGATAAGGATAAGGATAAAGTTAAAGATAAAGACAAAGATAGAGATAAGTATAAAGACGAAGATAAGGAAAAAAGATAAAGATAAAGGCAAAGATAAAGTCAAAGACAAAGATAAAGATAAAGATAAATAATTCAAAAACAATAGATAAAGATAAAGATAAAGACAAAGATAAAGATAAGGATACAGATAAGGATAAAGGTAAAGATAAAGCCAAAGACAAAGACAAAGACAAAGATAAAGATAAAGATAAAGATAAAGATAAAGATAAAGATAAAGATAAAGATAAAGATAAAGATAAAGATAAAGATAAAGATAAAGATAAAGATAAAGATAAAGATAAAGATAAAGATAAAGATAAAGATAAAGATAGAGATAAAGATAAAGATAAAGATAAAGATAAAGATAGAGGCAAAGATAAAGATAAAGAAAAAGATAAAGATAAAAATAAATATAAAGACGGGGATAAAGATAAAGACAAAGACAAAGATAAAGATAAATATAAAGATAAAAATAAAGATAAAGACAAAAATAAAGATAAAAATAAAGATAAAGATAAGGACAAATATAAAGATAAAGATAAAGACAAAGATAAGGATAAAGATAAAGTTAAAGTTAAAGATAAAGACAAAGATAGAGATAAATATATAGACGTAGATAAGGAAAAAAGATACAGATAAAGATAAGGATAAGGATAAAGATAAGAATAAAGATAAAGATGAAGACAAAGATAAAGATAAATATAAAGATAAAGATAAAGATAAAGATAAATATAAAGATAAAGATAAAGATAAATATAAAGATAAAGAAAAAGATAAAAAGGCAAAGATAAAGATAAAGACAAAGATAAATATAAAGACGGGGATAAAGATAAAGACAAAGTTAAGATAAATATAAAGATAAAGATAAAGACATAGATAAAGATAAAGATAAAGATAACGATAAAGATAAAGTTAAAGATAAAGACAAAGATAGAGATAAATATAAAGACGAAGATAAGGAAAAAAGATTAAGATAAAGACAAAGGTAAAGATAAAGATAAATATAAAAATAAAGATAAAGATAAGGATAAAGGTAAGGATAAAGGATAAAGGTAAAGATATAGATAAAGATAAAAATAAAGACAAAGATAAAGATAACGATAACGATAACGATAAATATAACGATAAAGATAAAGATAAAGACAAAGACAAAGATAAAGATAAAGATAAAAATAAAGATGAATATAAAGATAAAGATAAAGACAAAGATAAAGATAAAGGTAAAGATATAGATAAAAATAAATATAAAGACAAAGATAAAGATAAATATAAAGATAAAGACAAAGATAAAGATAAAGGTAAAGATAAAGATAAAGATAAAGATAGAGATAAAGATAAAGATAAAGATAAAGACAAAGACAAAGATAAAGATAAAGATTAAGATAAAGATAAAGACAGAGATAAAGAGAAAGATAAGGATAAAGACAAAGATAAATATAAAGATAAAGACAAAGATAAAGATAAAGATAAAGATAAAGATAAAGATAAGGATAAAAATAAAGATAAAGATAAAGATAAAGATAAGGATAAAGATAAGGATAAGGATAAAGATAAGGATAAAGATAAAGATAAAGATAAAGATAAAGACAAAGACAAAGATAAAGATAAAGATTAAGATTAAGATAAAGATAAAGATAAATATGAAGATAAAGATAAAGATAAAGGTGAATATAAAAATAAAGATAAAAACAAAGATAAAGATATTGATAAAGATAAAGATAAAGACAAAGATAAATATAAAGATAACGATAAAGATAAAGTTAAATATAAACATAAAGATAAAGACAAAGATAAAGATGAAGATGAAGATAAGGATAAAGATAAAGATAAATATAAAGATAAAGATAAAGATAAATATAAAGATAAAGATAAAGATAAAGATAAAGATAAAGATAAAGATAAAGATAAAGAAAAAGATAAAGATAAAGATAAAGATAAAGATAAAGATAAAGAAAAAGGTAAAGATAAAGATAAAGATAAGGATAAAGATAAGGATAAAGATAAAGATAAAGATAAAGATAAAGACAAAGACAAAGACAAAGACAAAGACAAAGATAAAGATAAAGATAAAGATAACAATAAAGATAAAGATAAAGATAAAGATAAAGACAAAGTTAAGATAAATATAAAGATAAAGATAAAGATAGAGACAAAGATAAAGATAAAGGTAAAGATAAGGATAAGGATAAAGTTAAAGATAAAGACAAAGATAGAGATAAGTATAAAGACGAAGATAAGGAAAAAAGATAAAGATAAAGGCAAAGATAAAGTCAAAGACAAAGATAAAGATAAAGATAAATAATTCAAAAACAATAGATAAAGATAAAGATAAAGACAAAGATAAAGATAAGGATAAAGATAAGGATAAAGTTAAGGATAAAGGTAAAGATAAAGCCAAAGACAAAGACAAAGATAAAGATAAAGATAAAGATAAAGATAAAGATAAAGATAAAGATAAAGATAAAGATAAAGATAAAGATAAAGATAAAGATAAAGATAAAGATAAAGATAAAGATAAAGATAAAGATAAAGATAAAGATAAAGATAAAGATAGAGATAAAGATAAAGATAAAGATAAAGATAAAGATAAAGATAAAGATAAAGATAGAGGCAAAGATAAAGATAAAGAAAAAGATAAAGATAAAAATAAATATAAAGACGGGGATAAAGATAAAGACAAAGACAAAGATAAAGATAAATATAAAGATAAAAATAAAGATAAAGACAAAAATAAAGATAAAGATAATAATAAAGATAAAGATAAGGACAAATATAAAGATAAAGATAAAGATAAAGACAAAGATAAGGATAAAGATAAAGTTAAAGTTAAAGATAAAGACAAAGATAGAGATAAATATATAGACGTAGATAAGGAAAAAAGATACAGATAAAGATAAGGATAAGGATAAAGATAAGAATAAAGATAAAGATGAAGACAAAGATAAAGATAAATATAAAGATAAAGATAAAGTTAAAGATAAAGATAAATATAAAGATAAAGATAAAGATAAAGATAAATATAAAGATAAAGAAAAAGATAAAAAGGCAAAGATAAAGATAAAGACAAAGATAAATATAAAGACGGGGATAAAGATAAAGACAAAGTTAAGATAAATATAAAGATAAAGGTAAAGACATAGATAAAGATAAAGATAAAGATAACGATAAAGATAAGATAAAGTTAAAGATAAACACAAAGATAGAGATAAATATAAAGACGAAGATAAGGAAAAAAGATAAAGATAAAGACAAAGGTAAAGATAAAGATAAATATAAAAATAAAGATAAAGATAAGGATAAAGGTAAGGATAAAGGATAAAGGTAAAGATATAGATAAAGATAAAGATAAAGACAAAGATAAAGATAACGATAACGATAAATATAACGATAAAGATAAAGATAAAGACAAAGACAAAGATAAAGATAAAGATAAAAATAAAGATAAAGATAAATATAAAGATAAAGATAAAGATAAAGATAAAGATAAAGATAGAGATAAAGACAAAGATAAAGATCAAGACAAAGACAAAGATAAAGAGAAAGATAAAGACAAAGATAAATATAAAGATAAAGACAAAGACAAAGACAAAGACAAAGATAAAGATAAAGATAAAGATAAATATAAGGATAAAGATAAAGATAAAGATAAAGATAAAGATAAAGATAAAGATAAAGATAAAGATAAACACAAAGATAAATATAAAGATAAAGATAAAGACAAAGATAAAGATGAAGATAAAGATAAAGATAAAGATAAAGATATAGATAAAGATAAAGATAAAGATAAAGATAAAGATAAAGACAAAGATAAAGATAAAGCTGAAGATAAAGATAAAGATAAAGACAAAGATAAAGATAAAGATAAAGACAAAGATAAAGAGAAGATTAAGATAAAGATAAAGACAAAGATAAAGATAAAGATAAATATAAAGACAAAGACAAGGATAAAGATGAATAAAAAGATAAAGATAAAGACAAAGATAAAGATAAAAATAAAGATAAAGGTAAAGATAAAGACAAAGATAAAGATAAATATAAAGACAAAGACAAAGGTAAAGATAAAATGAAGACAAAGATAGCGATAAATATAAAGACAAAGATAAAGATAAAGATTAAGATAAAGTTAAAGAGAAGGATAAAGATAAAGATAAAGTTAAACATAAAGATAAAGACAAAGATAGAGATAAATATAAAAACGAAGATAAGGGAAGAAGATAAAGATAAAGACAAATATAAAGACAAAGATAAAGATAAAAATAAGAATAAAGATAAAGATAAAAATGAAGACAAAGATAAAGATAAAGATAAATAAAAAGATAAAGATAAAGACAAAGATAAAGATAAAGATAAAGATAAAGATAAAGACAAAGATAAAGATAAAGATAAAGATAAAGATAAAGATAAAGACAAACACAAAGATAAAGATAAAGATAGAGATAAAGGTAAAGACAGAGATAAAGAGAAAGATAAATATAAAGATAAAGACAAAGATAAATATAAAGATAAAGACAAAGATAAAGATAAAGATGAAGAAAAAAGATAAAGATAAAGATAAGGATAAAGATAAAGATGAAGATAAAGATAAAGATAGAGATAAAGGTAAAGACAGAGATAAAGAGAAAGAGAAAGATAAAGATAAAAACAAAGATAAATATAAAGATAAAGACAAAGATAAAGATAAAGAGAAAGAGTAAGATAAAGATAAAGATAAAGATAAAGATAAAGATAAAGATAAAGATAAAGATAAAGATAGAGATAAAGATAAAGATAAAGATAAAGATAAACACAAATATAAATATAAAGATAAAGATAAAAACAAAGATAAAGATAAAGATGAAGATGAAGATAAAGAGAAAGATAAAGATAAAGATAAAGATAAATATAAAGACGGGGATAAAGATAAAGACAAAAACAAAGATAAAGATAAATATAAAGATAAAGACAAAGATAAAGATAAAGATAAAAATAAAGATAAAGATAACGATAAAGATAAAGGCAAAGACAAATATAAAGATAAAGATAAAGATAAAGATAAAGAAAAAAACAAAGAAGGATAAAGAAAAAGTTAAAGTTAAAGTTAAAGATAAAGACAAAGATAGAGATAAATATATAGACGAAGATAAGGAAAAAAGATAAAGATAAAGATAATATAAGATAAATATAAGAATAAAGATAAAGATGAAGACAAAGATAAAGATAAATATAAAGATAAAGATAAAGTTAAAGATAAAAATAAAGATAAAGCCAATGATAAAGATAAAGATAAAGATAAAGATAAAAATAAAGATAAAGATAAAGATAAAGATAAAGCTAAAGATAAAGATAAATATAAAGATAAAGATAAAGGCAAAGATAAAGATAAAGATAAATATAAAGACGGGGATAAAGATAAAGACAAAGATAAATATAAAGATAAAGACAAGGATAAAGATAAAGTTAAAGATAAATATAAAGATAAAGATAAAGATAAAGGCAAAGATAAAGATAAAGAAAAAGATAAGGATAAAGATAAATATGAAGACAAAGACAAAGATAAATATAAATATATAAAGTCGGGGATAAAGATAAAGACAAAGATAAATATAAAGATAAAGACAAGGATAAAGATAAAGATAAAGATAAATATAAAGATAAAGATAAAGATAAAGGCAAAGATAAAGATAAAGAAAAAGATAAGGATAAAGATAAATATGAAGACAAAGACAAAGATAAATATAAATATAAAGATAAAGATAAAGATAAAGATAAAGACAAAGATAAAGATAAATATAAAGACAAAGACAAGGATAAAGATAAAGATAAAGATAAGGATAAAGATAAGGATAAAGATAAAGATAAAGATAAAGATAAAGACAAAGACAAAGACAAAGACAAAGACAAAGATAAAGATAAAGATAAAGATAACAATAAAGATAAAGATAAAGATAAAGATAAAGACAAAGTTAAGATAAATATAAAGATAAAGATAAAGATAGAGACAAAGATAAAGATAAAGGTAAAGATAAGGATAAGGATAAAGTTAAAGATAAAGACAAAGATAGAGATAAGTATAAAGACGAAGATAAGGAAAAAAGATAAAGATAAAGGCAAAGATAAAGTCAAAGACAAAGATAAAGATAAAGATAAATAATTCAAAAACAATAGATAAAGATAAATATAAAGATAAAGATAAAGATAAAGATAAAGATAAAGATAGAGATAAAGACAAAGATAAAGATCAAGACAAAGACAAAGATAAAGAGAAAGATAAAGACAAAGATAAATATAAAGATAAAGACAAAGACAAAGACAAAGACAAAGATAAAGATAAAGATAAAGATAAATATAAGGATAAAGATAAAGATAAAGATAAAGATAAAGATAAAGATAAAGATAAACACAAAGATAAATATAAAGATAAAGATAAAGACAAAGATAAAGATGAAGATAAAGATAAAGATAAAGATAAAGATATAGATAAAGATAAAGATAAAGATAAAGATAAAGACAAAGATAAAGATAAAGCTGAAGATAAAGATAAAGATAAAGACAAAGATAAAGATAAAGATAAAGACAAAGATAAAGAGAAGATTAAGATAAAGATAAAGACAAAGATAAAGATAAAGATAAATATAAAGACAAAGACAAGGATAAAGATGAATAAAAAGATAAAGATAAAGACAAAGATAAAGATAAAAATAAAGATAAAGGTAAAGATAAAGACAAAGATAAAGATAAATATAAAGACAAAGACAAAGGTAAAGATAAAATGAAGACAAAGATAGCGATAAATATAAAGACAAAGATAAAGATAAAGATTAAGATAAAGTTAAAGAGAAGGATAAAGATAAAGATAAAGTTAAACATAAAGATAAAGACAAAGATAGAAATAAATATAAAAACGAAGATAAGGGAAGAAGATAAAGATAAAGACAAATATAAAGACAAAGATAAAGATAAAAATAAGAATAAAGATAAAGATAAAAATGAAGACAAAGATAAAGATAAAGATAAATAAAAAGATAAAGATAAAGACAAAGATAAAGATAAAGATAAAGATAAAGATAAAGACAAAGATAAAGATAAAGATAAAGATAAAGATAAAGATAAAGACAAAGACAAAGATAAAGATAAAGATAGAGATAAAGGTAAAGACAGAGATAAAGAGAAAGATAAATATAAAGATAAAGACAAAGATAAATATAAAGATAAAGACAAAGATAAAGATAAAGATGAAGAAAAAAGATAAAGATAAAGATAAGGATAAAGATAAAGATGAAGATAAAGATAAAGATAGAGATAAAGGTAAAGACAGAGATAAAGAGAAAGAGAAAGATAAAGATAAAAACAAAGATAAATATAAAGATAAAGACAAAGATAAAGATAAAGAGAAAGAGTAAGATAAAGATAAAGATAAAGATAAAGATAAAGATAAAGATAAAGATAAAGATAAAGATAAAGATAAAGATAAAGATAAAGATAAAGATAAAGATAAAGATAAAGATAAAGATAAAGATAAAGATAAAGATAAAGATAAAGATAAAGATAAACACAAATATAAATATAAAGATAAAGATAAAAACAAAGATAAAGATAAAGATGAAGATGAAGATAAAGAGAAAGATAAAGATAAAGATAAATATAAAGACGGGGATAAAGATAAAGACAAAAACAAAGATAAAGATAAATATAAAGATAAAGACAAAGATAAAGATAAAGATAAAAATAAAGATAAAGATAACGATAAAGATAAAGGCAAAGACAAATATAAAGATAAAGATAAAGATAAAGATAAAGAAAAAAACAAAGAAGCATAAAGAAAAAGTTAAAGTTAAAGTTAAAGATAAAGACAAAGATAGAGATAAATATATAGACGAAGATAAGGAAAAAAGATAAAGATAAAGATAATATAAGATAAATATAAGAATAAAGATAAAGATGAAGACAAAGATAAAGATAAATATAAAGATAAAGATAAAGTTAAAGATAAAAATAAAGATAAAGCCAATGATAAAGATAAAGATAAAGATAAAGATAAAAATAAAGATAAAGATAAAGATAAAGATAAAGCTAAAGATAAAGATAAATATAAAGATAAAGATAAAGGCAAAGATAAAGATAAAGATAAATATAAAGACGGGGATAAAGATAAAGACAAAGATAAATATAAAGATAAAGACAAGGATAAAGATAAAGTTAAAGATAAATATAAAGATAAAGATAAAGATAAAGGCAAAGATAAAGATAAAGAAAAAGATAAGGATAAAGATAAATATGAAGACAAAGACAAAGATAAATATAAATATAAAGTCGGGGATAAAGATAAAGACAAAGATAAATATAAAGATAAAGACAAGGATAAAGATAAAGATAAAGATAAATATAAAGATAAAGATAAAGATAAAGGCAAAGATAAAGATAAAGAAAAAGATAAGGATAAAGATAAATATGAAGACAAAGACAAAGATAAATATAAATATAAAGATAAAGATAAAGATAAAGATAAAGACAAAGATAAAGATAAATATAAAGACAAAGACAAGGATAAAGATAAAGACAAAGATAAAGATAAAGATAAAGATAAAGATAAAGATAAAGATAAAGATAAAGTTTAAGATAAAGATAAAGTCAAAGATAAAGATAAAGATAAAGATAAAGATAAAGATAAAGATAAAGACAAAGATAAAGATAAAGATAAAGATAAAGATAAAGATAAAGATAAAGATAAGGATAAAGATAAAGATAAATATAAAGATAAAGATAAAGATAGAGATAAAGATAAATATAAAGATAAAGATAAAGAGAAAGATAAAGATAAAGAAAAAGGTAAAGATAAAGATAAAGATAAGGATAAAGATAAGAGTAAAGATAAAGATAAAGATAAAGACAAAGATAAAGATAAAGATAAAGACAAAGATGAAGATCAAGATCAAGATCAAGATAAAGATAAAGATAAAGATAAAGATAAAGATAAAGATAAAGATAGAGATAAAGATAAAGATAAAGATAAAGATAAAGATAAAGATAAAGATAAAGATAAAGATAAAGATAAAGATAAAGATAAAGATAAAGATAAAGATAAAGATAAAGATAACGATAAAGATAAAGATAAAGATAAAGGTAAAGATAAAGATAAATATAAAGACAAAGACAAAGATAAAGATAAAGATTAAGATTAAGATTAAGATAAAAATAAAGATAAAGATAAAGATAAAGACAAAGATAAAGATACACATAAGGGCAAAGATAAAGATAAAGGTAAATATAAAGATAAAGATAAATATAAAGATAAAGATAAAGACGAAGATAAAGATAAATATAAAGACAAAGACAAAGATAAAGATAAAGATGAAGATGAAGATAAAGATAAAGATAAAGATAAAGATTTAGATAAAGATGAAGATAAAGACAAATATAAGGACAAAGATAAAGATAAATATAAAGACAAAGGCAAGGATAAAAATAAAGATAAAGATAAATAAAAAGATAAAGGTAAAGACAAAGATAAAATAAAAATAAAGATAAAGGTAAAGATAAAGACAAAGATAAAGACAAGGATAAAGAAAAAGAAAAAGATAAAAATAAGGATAAAGATATAGATAAGGTTAAAGATAAAGATAAAAATGAAGACAAAGGTAAAGATAAATATAAATATAAAGATAAAGATAAATAAAAAGATAAAGATAAAGACAAAGATAAAGATAAAGATAAAGATAAAGATAAAGTTAAAGTTAAAGGTAAAGATAAAGATACAGATAAAGATGAAGATAAAGAAAAGATAAAGATAAAATAAAGATAAAGATAAAGATAAAGATAAAGATAAAGATAAAGATAAAGATAAAGACAAAGACAAAGATAAAGATACACATAAAGACAAAGATAAACATAAAGATAAAGATAAAGACAAAGATAAAGATAAATTTAAAGACAAAGATAAAGGTAAAGATAAAGAAAAAGATAAATATAAAGACAAAGATAAGGATAAAGATAAAGATAAAGACAAGGATAAATAAAAAGATAAAGATAAAGATAAAGATAAAGACAAAGATAAAGATAAAGACAAAGATAAAGATAACGATGAAGATGAAGATGAAGATAAAGATAAAGGTAAAGGTAAAGGTAAAGACAAAGATAAAGATAAAGATAAAGATAAAGATAAAGACAAAGATAAAGATAAAGACAAAGATAAAGATAAAAATGAAGATGAAGATGAAGATGAAGATAAAGATAAAGATAAAGATAAAGATAAAGATAAAGATAAAGATAAAGATAAAGATAAAGATAAAGACAAAGATAAAGATAAAGACAAAGATAAAGATAACGATGAAGATGAAGATGAAGATAAAGATAAAGGTAAAGGTAAAGGTAAAGGTAAAGACAAAGATAAAGATAAAGATAAAGATAAAGATAAAGACAAAGACAAAGACAAAGACAAAGATAAAGATAAAGATAAAGATAAAGATAAAGATAAAGATAAAGATAAAGATAAAGATAAAGATAAAGATAAAGATAAAGATAAAGATAAAGATAAAGATAAAGATAAAGATAAAGATAAAGACAAAGATAAAGATAAAGATAAAGATAAATGTGAAGATAAAGATAAAGATGAATATAAAGATAAAGATAAAGATAAAGACAAAGATAAAGATAAAGGTAAAGATATAGATAAAAATAAATATAAAGGCAAAGATAAAGATAAATATAAAGACAAAGATAAAGATAAAGGTAAAGATAAAGATAAAGATAGAGATAAAGATAAAGACAAAGACAAAGATAAATATTAAGATAAAGATAAAGACAGAGATAAAGAGAAAGATAAAGGTAAAGAAAAAGATAAATATAAAGATAAAGACAAAGATAAAGATAAAGATAAAGATAAAGATAAGGATAAAAATAAAGATAAAGATAAGGATAAAGATAAGGATAAGGATAAAGATAAGGATAAAGATAAAGATAAAGATAAAGATAAAGATAAAGACAAAGACAAAGACAAAGACAAAGATAAAGATAAAGATTAAGATTAAGATAAAGATAAAGATAAATATGAAGATAAAGATAAAGATAAAGATAAAGGTGAATATAAAAATAAAGATAAAGACAAAGATAAAGATAAAGATATAGATAAAGATAAAGACAAAGATAAATATAAAGATAACGATAAAGACAAAGATAAAGTTAAATATAAACATAAAGATAAAGACAAAGATAAAGATGAAGATGAAGACAAGGATAAAGATAAAGATAAATATAAAGATAAAGATAAAGATAAATATAAAGATAAAAATAAAGATAAAGAGAAAGATAAAGATAAAGATAAAGGTAAAGATAAAGATAAAGATAAAGATAAAGATAAAGATAAAGATAAAGATAAAGATAAAGAAAAAGATAAAGATAAAGATAAAGAAAAAGGTAAAGATAAAGATAAAGATAAGGATAAAGATAAGGATAAAGATAAAGATAAAGATAAAGATAAAGATAAAGATAAAGATAAAGACAAAGACAAAGACAAAGATAAAGATAAAGATAAAGATAACAATAAAGATAAAGATAAAGATAAAGATAAAGAGAAGGATAAAGATAAAGATAAAGATAAAGATAAAGATAAAGACAAAGATATAGCTAAATATGAAGACGGGGATAAAGATAAAGACAAAGTTAAGATAAATATAAAGATAAAGATAAAGATAAAGATAGAGACAAAGATAAAGATAAAGATAAAGATAAGGATAAGGATAAAGTTAAAGATAAAGACAAAGATAGAGATAAGTATAAAGACGAAGATAAGGAAAAAAGATAAAGATAAAGACAAAGATAAAGTCAAAGACAAAGATAAAGATAAATAATTCAAAAACAATAGATAAAGATAAAGATAAAGATAAAGACAAAGATAAAGATAAGGATAAAGATAAGGATAAAGATAAGGATAAAGGTAAAGATAAAGCCAAAGACAAAGACAAAGACAAAGATAAAGATAAAGATAAAGATAAAGATAAAGATAAAGATAAAGATAAAGATAAAGATAAAGATAAAGATAAAGATAGAGATAAAGATAAAGATAAAGATAGAGGCAAAGATAAAGATAAAGAAAAAGATAAAGATAAAGATATATATAAAGACGGGGATAAAGATAAAGACAAAGATAAAGATAAATATAAAGATAAAAATAAAGATAAAGACAAAAATAAAGATAAAGATAAAAATAAAGATAAAGATAAAGACAAATATAAAGATAAAGATAAAGATAAAGACAAAGATAAGGATAGAGATAAAGTTAAGTTAAAGATAAAGATAAAGATAAAGATAAAGATAAAGATAAAGAAAAAGATAAAGATAAAGAAAAAGGTAAAGATAAAGATAAAGATAAGGATAAAGATAAGGATAAAGATAAAGATAAAGATAAAGATAAAGATAAAGATAAAGATAAAGATAAAGACAAAGACAAAGATAAAGATAAAGATAAAGATAACAATAAAGATAAAGATAAAGATAAAGATAAAGAGAAGGATAAAGATAAAGATAAAGATAAAGATAAAGATAAAGACAAAGATATAGCTAAATATGAAGACGGGGATAAAGATAAAGACAAAGTTAAGATAAATATAAAGATAAAGATAAAGATAAAGATAGAGACAAAGATAAAGATAAAGATAAAGATAAGGATAAGGATAAAGTTAAAGATAAAGACAAAGATAGAGATAAGTATAAAGACGAAGATAAGGAAAAAAGATAAAGATAAAGACAAAGATAAAGTCAAAGACAAAGATAAAGATAAATAATTCAAAAACAATAGATAAAGATAAAGATAGAGATAAAGATAAAGATAAAGATAGAGGCAAAGATAAAGATAAAGAAAAAGATAAAGATAAAGATATATATAAAGACGGGGATAAAGATAAAGACAAAGATAAAGATAAATATAAAGATAAAAATAAAGATAAAGACAAAAATAAAGATAAAGATAAAAATAAAGATAAAGATAAAGACAAATATAAAGATAAAGATAAAGATAAAGACAAAGATAAGGATAGAGATAAAGTTAAGTTAAAGATAAAGGCAAAGATAGAGATAAATATATAGACGTAGATAAGGAAAAAAGATACAGATAAAAATAAGGATAAAGATAAGAATAAAGATAAAGATGAAGACAAAGATAAAGATAAATATAAAGATAAAGATAAAGATAAAGTTAAAGATAAAGATAAATATAAAGATAAATATAAAGATAAAGATAAATATAAAGATAAAGAAAAATATAAAAAGGCAAAGATAAAGATAAAGATAAAGATAAAGACAAAGATAAAGATAAATATAAAGACGGGGATAAAGATAAAGACAAAGTTAAGATAAATATAAAGATAAAGATAAAGACATAGATAAAGATAAATATAAAGATAAAGATAACGATAAAGATAAAGATAAAGATAAAGTTAAAGATAAAGACAAAGATAGAGATAAATATAAAGACGAAGATAAGGAAAAAAGATAAAGATAAAGACAAAGGTAAAGATAAAGATAAATATAAAAATAAAGATAAAGATAAAGATAAAGATAAAGATAAAGATAAAGATAAAGATAAGGATAAAGGTAAGGATAAAGGATAAAGGTAAAGATATAGATAAAGATAAAGACAAAGATAAATATAACGATAACTATAAATATAACGATAAAGATAAAGATAAAGACAAAGACAAAGATAAAGATAAAGATAAAAATAAAGATAAAGATAAATATAAAGATAAAGATAAAGATAAAGATAGAGATAAAGACAAAGATAAAGACAAAGACAAAGATAAAGACAAAGATAAATATAAAGATAAAGATAAAGACAAAGACAAAGATAAAGATGAAGATAAAGATAAAGATAAAGATAAAGATAAATATAAGGATAAAGATAAAGATAAAGATAAAGATAAAGATAAAGATAAAGATAAAGATAAAGATAAAGATAAAGATAAAGATAAACACAAAGATAAATATAATGATAAAGATAAAGACAAAGATAAAGATGAAGATAAAGATAAAGATATAGATAAAGATAAAGACAAAGATAAAGATAAAGATAAAGCTGAAGATAAAGATAAAGATAAAGACAAAGATAAAGATAAAGATAAAGACAAAGATAAAGAGAAGATTAAGATAAAGATAAAGACAAAGATAAAGATAACGATAAATATAAAGACAAAGACAAGGATAAAGATAAAGATAAAGATGAATAAAAAGATAAAGATAAAGACAAAGATAAAGATAAAAATAAAGATAAAGGTAAAGATAAAGACAAAGATAAAGATAAATATAAAGACAAAGGTAAAGATAAAATGAAGACAAAGATAGCCATAAATATAAAGACAAAGATAAAGATAAAGATAAATATAAAGATAAAGATAAAGATAAAGATAAACACAAAGATAAATATAAAGATAAAGATAAAGACAAAGATAAAGATGAAGATTAAGATAAAGTTAAAGAGAAGGATAAAGATAAAGATAAATTTAAACATAAAGATAAAGACAAAGATAGAGATAAATATAAAAACGAAGATAAGGGAAGAAGATAAAGATAAAGATAAAGATAAAGATAAAGATAAAGACAAATATAAAGACAAAGATAAAGATAAAAATAAGGATAAAGATAAAGATAAAAATGAAGACAAAGATAAATATAAAGATAAAGATAAATAAAAAGATAAAGATAAAGACAAAGATAAAGATAAAGATAAAGATAAAGATAAAGATAAAGATAAAGATAAAGATAAAGATAAAGATAAAGATAAAGATAAAGATAAAGATAAAGATAAAGATAAAGATAAAGATAAAGATAAAGATAAAGACAAAGATAAAGATAAAAATAAAGACAAAGATAAAGATAAAGATAGAGATAAAGGTAAAGACAGAGATAAAGAGAAAGATAAATATAAAGATAAAGACAAAGATAAATATAAAGATAAAGACAAAGATAAAGATAAAGATGAAGATAAAGATAAAGATAAAGATAAAGATAAGGATAAAGATAAAGATGAAGATAAAGATAAAGATAAAGATAGAGATAAAGGTAAAGACAGAGATAAAGAGAAAGAGAAAGATAAAGATAAAGACAAAGATAAATATAAAGATAAAGACAAAGATAAAGATAAAGATAAAGAGAAAGAGTAAGATAAAGGTAAAGTTAAAGATAAACACAAATATAAATATAAAGATAAAGATAAAAACAAAGATAAAGATAAAGATGAAGATGAAGATAAAGACAAAGATAAAGATAAAGATAAAGATAAAGATAAAGATAAAGATAAAGATAAAGATAAAGATAAAGATAAAGATAAAGATAAATATAAAGATAAAGATAAATATAAAGATAAAGATAACGAAAAAGATAAAGATAAAGATAAATGTAAAGACGGGGATAAAGATAAAGACAAAAACAAAGATAAAGATAAATATAAAGATAAAGACAAAGATAAAGTTAAAGATAAAAATAAAGATAAAGATAACGATAAAGATAAAGGCAAAGACAAATATAAAAATAAAGATAAAGATAAAGAAAAAACAAAGATAAGGATAAAGATAAAGTTAAAGTTAAAGTTAACGATAAAGACAAAGATAGAGATAAATATATAGACGAAGATAAGGAAAAAAGATAAAAATAATGATAAAGATAATATAAGATAAATATAAGAATAAAGATAAAGATGAAGACAAAGATAAATATAAATATAAAGATAAAAATAAAGTTAAAGATAAAAATAAAGATAAAGCCAATGATAAAGATAAAGATAAAGATAAAAATAAAGATAAAGATAAAGATAAAGATAAAGATAAAGATAAAGCTAAAGATAAAGATAAATATAAAGATAAAGATAAAGGCAAAGATAAAGATAAAGATAAATATAAAGACAGGGATAAAGATAAAGACAAAGACAAAGATAAAGATAAATATAAAGATAAAGACAAAGATAAATATAAAGATAAAGACAAGGATAAAGATAAAGATAAATATAAAGATAAAGATAAAGATAAGGATAAAGATAAGAGTAAAGATAAAGATAAAGATAAAGATAAAGACAAAGATAAAGATAAAGATAAAGACAAAGATGAAGATCAAGATCAAGATCAAGATCAAGATAAAGATAAAGATAAAGATAAAGATAAAGATAAAGATAAAGATAAAGATAAAGATAAAGATAAAGATAAAGATAAAGATAAAGATAAAGATAAAGATAAAGATAACGATAAAGATAAAGATAAAGATAAAGATAAAGATAAAGATAAAGATAAAGGCAAAGATAAAGATAAAGAAAAAGATAAGGATAAAGATAAATATGAAGACAAAGACAAAGATAAATATAAATATAAAGATAAAGATAAAGATAAAGATAAAGATAAAGATAAAGATAAAGACAAAGATAAAGATAAAGATAAAGATAAGGATAAAGATAAAGATAAATATAAAGATAAAGATAAAGATAGAGATAAAGATAAATATAAAGATAAAGATAAAGAGAAAGATAAAGATAAAGAAAAAGGTAAAGATAAAGATAAAGATAAAGATAAGGATAAAGATAAGAGTAAAGATAAAGATAAAGATAAAGATAAAGATAAAGATAAAGATAAAGATAAAGACAAAGATAAAGATAAAGATAAAGACAAAGATGAAGATGAAGATCAAGATCAAGATCAAGATAAAGATAAAGAAAAAGATAAAGATAAAGAAAAAGATAAAGATAAAGATAAAGATAAAGATAAAGATAAAGATAAAGATAAAGATAAAGATAAAGATAAAGATAAAGATAAAGATAAAGATAAAGATAAAGATAAAGATAAAGATAAAGATAAAGATAACGATAAAGATAAAGATAAAGATAAAGGTAAAGACAAAGATAAATATAAAGACAAAGACAAAGACAAAGATAAAGATAAAGATTAAGATTAAGATAAAAATAAAGATAAAGATAAAGATAAAGACAAAGATAAAGATACACATAAGGGCAAAGATAAAGATAAAGGTAAATATAAAGATAAAGATAAATATAAAGATAAAGATAAAGACGAAGATAAAGATAAATATAAAGACAAAGACAAAGATAAAGATAAAGATGAAGATGCAGATAAAGATAAAGATAAAGATAAAGATTTAGATAAAGATGAAGATAAAGACAAATATAAGGACAAAGATAAAGATAAATATAAAGCCAAAGGCAAGGATAAAAATAAAGATAAAGATAAATAAAAAGATAAAGGTAAAGACAAAGATAAAATAAAAAGAAAGATAAAGGTAAAGATAAAGACAAAGATAAAGATAAGGATAAAGATAAAGATAAAGTTAAAGATAAAGATAAAGAAAAAGTTAGAGATAAATATAAAGACGAAGATAAGGAAAAAAGATAAAGATAAAGATAAAGACAAGGATAAAGAAAAAGAAAAAGATAAAAATAAGGATAAAGATATAGATAAGGATAAAGATACAGATAAAGATGAAGATAAAGAAAAGATAAAGATAAAATAAAGATAAAGATAAAGATAAAGACAAAGACAAAGATAAAGATACACATAAAGACAAAGATAAACATAAAGATAAAGATAAAGACAAAGATAAAGATAAATTTAAAGACAAAGATAAAGGTAAAGATAAAGGTAAAGATAAAGAAAAAGATAAATATAAAGACAAAGATAAGGATAAAGATAAAGATAAAGATAAAGACAAGGATAAAGAAAAAGAAAAAATGAAGATGAAGATGAAGATAAAGATAAAGATAAAGATAAAGATAAAGACAAAGATAAAGATAAAGATAAAGATAAAGATAAAGATAAAGATAACGATGAAGATGAAGATGAAGATAAAGATAAAGGTAAAGGTAAAGGTAAAGGTAAAGGTAAAGGTAAAGACAAAGATAAAGATAAAGATAAAGACAAAGACAAAGACAAAGTCAAAGACAAAGATAAAGATAAAGATAAAGATAAAGATAAAGATAAAGATAAAGATAAAGATAAAGATAAAGATAAAGACAAAGATAAAGATAAAGATAAATGTGAAGATAAAGATAAAGATGAATATAAAGATAAAGATAAAGATAAAGACAAAGATAAAGACAAAGATAAAGATAAAGATAAAGACAAAGATGAAGATGAAGATGAAGATCAAGATCAAGATAAAGATAAAGATAAAGATAAAGATAAAGATAAAGATAAAGATAAAGATAAAGATAAAGATAAAGATAAAGATAAAGATAAAGATAAAGATAAAGATAAAGATAAAGATAAAGATAAAGATAAAGATAAAGATAAAGATAAAGATAAAGATAAAGATAACGATAAAGATAAAGATAAAGGTAAAGATAAAGATAAATATAAAGACAAAGACAAAGATAAAGATAAAGATTAAGATTAAGATAAAAATAAAGATAAAGATAAAGATAAAGACAAAGATAAAGATACACATAAGGGCAAAGATAAAGATAAAGGTAAATATAAAGATAAAGATAAATATAAAAATAAAGATAAAGACGAAGATAAAGATAAATATAAAGACAAAGACAAAGATAAAGATAAAGATGAAGATGCAGATAAAGATAAAGATAAAGATAAAGATAAAGATAAAGATAAAGATAAAGATAAAGATTTAGATAAAGATGAAGATAAAGACAAATATAAGGACAAAGATAAAGATAAATATAAAGCCAAAGGCAAGGATAAAAATAAAGATAAAGATAAATAAAAAGATAAAGGTAAAGACAAAGATAAAATAAAAAGAAAGATAAAGGTAAAGATAAAGACAAAGATAAAGATAAGGATAAAGATAAAGATAAAGTTAAAGATAAAGATAAAGAAAAAGTTAGAGATAAATATAAAGACGAAGATAAGGAAAAAAGATAAAGATAAAGATAAAGACAAGGATAAAGAAAAAGAAAAAGATAAAAATAAGGATAAAGATATAGATAAGGATAAAGATACAGATAAAGATGAAGATAAAGAAAAGATAAAGATAAAATAAAGATAAAGATAAAGATAAAGATAAAGATAAAGATAAAGATAAAGACAAAGACAAAGATAAAGATACACATAAAGACAAAGATAAACATAAAGATAAAGATAAAGACAAAGATAAAGATAAATTTAAAGACAAAGATAAAGGTAAAGATAAAGGTAAAGATAAAGAAAAAGATAAATATAAAGACAAAGATAAGGATAAAGATAAAGATAAAGATAAAGACAAAGATAAAAAAAAGAAAAAATGAAGATGAAGATGAAGATAAAGATAAAGATAAAGACAAAGATAAAGATAAAGATAAAGATAAAGATAAAGATAACGATGAAGATGAAGATGAAGATAAAGATAAAGGTAAAGGTAAAGGTAAAGGTAAAGGTAAAGGTAAAGGTAAAGACAAAGATAAAGATAAAGATAAAGATAAAGATAAAGATAAATATAAAGATAAAAATAAAGATAAAGAGAAAGATAAAGATAAAGATAAAGGTAAAGATAAAGATAAAGATAAAGATAAAGATAAAGATAAAGATAAAGATAAAGAAAAAGATAAAGATAAAGATAAAGAAAAAGGTAAAGATAAAGATAAAGATAAGGATAAAGATAAGGATAAAGATAAAGATAAAGATAAAGATAAAGATAAAGATAAAGATAAAGATAAAGATAAAGATAAAGATAAAGACAAAGACAAAGACAAAGATAAAGATAAAGATAAAGATAACAATAAAGATAAAGATAAAGATAAAGATAAAGATAAAGATAAAGATAAAGATAAAGATAAAGATAAAGATAAAGACAAAGATATAGCTAAATATGAAGACGGGGATAAAGATAAAGACAAAGTTAAGATAAATATAAAGATAAAGATAAAGATAAAGATAGAGACAAAGATAAAGATAAAGATAAAGATAAGGATAAGGATAAAGTTAAAGATAAAGACAAAGATAGAGATAAGTATAAAGACGAAGATAAGGAAAAAAGATAAAGATAAAGACAAAGATAAAGTCAAAGACAAAGATAAAGATAAATAATTCAAAAACAATAGATAAAGATAAAGATAAAGACAAAGATAAAGATAAGGATAAAGATAAGGATAAAGATAAGGATAAAGGTAAAGATAAAGCCAAAGACAAAGACAAAGACAAAGATAAAGATAAAGATAAAGATAAAGATAAAGATAAAGATAAAGATAAAGATAAAGATAAAGATAGAGATAAAGATAAAGATAAAGATAGAGGCAAAGATAAAGATAAAGAAAAAGATAAAGATAAAGATATATATAAAGACGGGGATAAAGATAAAGACAAAGATAAAGATAAATATAAAGATAAAAATAAAGATAAAGACAAAAATAAAGATAAAGATAAAAATAAAGATAAAGATAAAGACAAATATAAAGATAAAGATAAAGATAAAGACAAAGATAAGGATAGAGATAAAGTTAAGTTAAAGATAAAGGCAAAGATAGAGATAAATATATAGACGTAGATAAGGAAAAAAGATACAGATAAAAATAAGGATAAAGATAAGAATAAAGATAAAGATGAAGACAAAGATAAAGATAAATATAAAGATAAAGATAAAGATAAAGTTAAAGATAAAGATAAATATAAAGATAAATATAAAGATAAAGATAAATATAAAGATAAAGAAAAATATAAAAAGGCAAAGATAAAGATAAAGATAAAGATAAAGACAAAGATAAAGATAAATATAAAGACGGGGATAAAGATAAAGACAAAGTTAAGATAAATATAAAGATAAAGATAAAGACATAGATAAAGATAAATATAAAGATAAAGATAACGATAAAGATAAAGATAAAGATAAAGTTAAAGATAAAGACAAAGATAGAGATAAATATAAAGACGAAGATAAGGAAAAAAGATAAAGATAAAGACAAAGGTAAAGATAAAGATAAATATAAAAATAAAGATAAAGATAAAGATAAAGATAAAGATAAGGATAAAGGTAAGGATAAAGGATAAAGGTAAAGATATAGATAAAGATAAAGACAAAGATAAAGATAACGATAACTATAAATATAACGATAAAGATAAAGATAAAGATAAAGACAAAGACAAAGATAAAGATAAAGATAAAAATAAAGATAAAGATAAATATAAAGATAAAGATAAAGATAAAGATAGAGATAAAGACAAAGATAAAGACAAAGACAAAGATAAAGACAAAGATAAATATAAAGATAAAGATAAAGACAAAGACAAAGATAAAGATGAAGATAAAGATAAAGATAAAGATAAAGATAAAGATAAATATAAGGATAAAGATAAAGATAAAGATAAAGATAAAGATAAAGATAAAGATAAAGATAAACACAAAGATAAATATAATGATAAAGATAAAGACAAAGATAAAGATGAAGATAAAGATAAAGATATAGATAAAGATAAAGATAAAGACAAAGATAAAGATAAAGATAAAGCTGAAGATAAAGATAAAGATAAAGACAAAGATAAAGATAAAGATAAAGACAAAGATAAAGAGAAGATTAAGATAAAGATAAAGACAAAGATAAAGATAACGATAAATATAAAGACAAAGACAAGGATAAATATAAAGATAAAGATGAATAAAAAGATAAAGATAAAGACAAAGATAAAGATAAAAATAAAGATAAAGGTAAAGATAAAGACAAAGATAAAGATAAATATAAAGACAAAGGTAAAGATAAAATGAAGACAAAGATAGCCATAAATATAAAGACAAAGATAAAGATAAAGATAAATATAAAGATAAAGATAAAGATAAAGATAAACACAAAGATAAATATAAAGATAAAGATAAAGACAAAGATAAAGATGAAGATTAAGATAAAGTTAAAGAGAAGGATAAAGATAAAGATAAATTTAAACATAAAGATAAAGACAAAGATAGAGATAAATATAAAAACGAAGATAAGGGAAGAAGATAAAGATAAAGATAAAGATAAAGATAAAGATAAAGACAAATATAAAGACAAAGATAAAGATAAAAATGAAGACAAAGATAAATATAAAGATAAAGATAAATAAAAAGATAAAGATAAAGACAAAGATAAAGATAAAGAAAAAGATAAAGATAAAGATAAAGATAAAGATAAAGATAAAGATAAAGATAAATATAAAGATAAAGATAAAGACAAAGATAAAGATAAAAATAAAGACAAAGATAAAGATAAAGATAGAGATAAAGGTAAAGACAGAGATAAAGAGAAAGATAAATATAAAGATAAAGACAAAGATAAATATAAAGATAAAGACAAAGATAAAGATAAAGATGAAGATAAAGATAAAGATAAAGATAAAGATAAGGATAAAGATAAAGATGAAGATAAAGATAAAGATAGAGATAAAGGTAAAGACAGAGATAAAGAGAAAGAGAAAGATAAAGATAAAGACAAAGATAAATATAAAGATAAAGACAAAGATAAAGATAAAGATAAAGAGAAAGAGTAAGATAAAGGTAAAGGTAAAGATAAACACAAATATAAATATAAAGATAAAGATAAAAACAAAGATAAAGATAAAGATGAAGATGAAGATAAAGACAAAGATAAAGATAAAGATAAAGATAAAGATAAAGGTAAAGATAAAGATAAAGATAAAGATAAATATAAAGATAAAGATAAATATAAAGATAAAGATAAAGGCAAAGATAAAGATAACGAAAAAGATAAAGATAAAGATAAATGTAAAGACGGGGATAAAGATAAAGACAAAAACAAAGATAATGATAAATATAAAGATAAAGACAAAGATAAAGTTAAAGATAAAAATAAAGATAAAGATAACGATAAAGATAAAGGCAAAGACAAATATAAAAATAAAGATAAAGATAAAGAAAAAACAAAGATAAGGATAAAGATAAAGTTAAAGTTAAAGTTAACGATAAAGACAAAGATAGAGATAAATATATAGACGAAGATAAGGAAAAAAGATAAAAATAATGATAAAGATAATATAAGATAAATATAAGAATAAAGATAAAGATGAAGACAAAGATAAATATAAATATAAAGATAAAAATAAAGTTAAAGATAAAAATAAAGATAAAGCCAATGATAAAGATAAAGATAAAGATAAAAATAAAGATAAAGATAAAGATAAAGATAAAGATAAAGATAAAGATAAAGCTAAAGATAAAGATAAATATAAAGATAAAGATAAAGGCAAAGATAAAGATAAAGATAAATATAAAGACAGGGATAAAGATAAAGACAAAGACAAAGATAAAGATAAATATAAAGATAAAGACAAAGATAAAGATAAATATAAAGATAAAGACAAGGATAAAGATAAAGATAAATATAAAGATAAAGATAAAGATAAGGATAAAGATAAGAGTAAAGATAAAGATAAAGATAAAGATAAAGACAAAGATAAAGATAAAGATAAAGACAAAGATGAAGATCAAGATCAAGATCAAGATCAAGATAAAGATAAAGATAAAGATAAAGATAAAGATAAAGATAAAGATAAAGATAAAGATAAAGATAAAGATAAAGATAAAGATAAAGATAAAGATAAAGATAATGATAAAGATAAAGATAACGATAAAGATAAAGATAAAGATAAAGATAAAGATAAAGGCAAAGATAAAGATAAAGAAAAAGATAAGGATAAAGATAAATATGAAGACAAAGACAAAGATAAATATAAATATAAAGATAAAGATAAAGATAAAGATAAAGATAAAGATAAAGATAAAGATAAAGATAAAGATAAAGACAAAGATAAAGATAAAGATAAAGATAAGGATAAAGATAAAGATAAATATAAAGATAAAGATAAAGATAGAGATAAAGATAAATATAAAGATAAAGATAAAGAGAAAGATAAAGATAAAGAAAAAGGTAAAGATAAAGATAAAGATAAAGATAAGGATAAAGATAAGAGTAAAGATAAAGATAAAGATAAAGATAAAGATAAAGACAAAGATAAAGATAAAGATAAAGACAAAGATGAAGATGAAGATCAAGATCAAGATCAAGATAAAGATAAAGATAAAGATAAAGATAAAGATAAAGATAAAGATAAAGATAAAGATAAAGATAAAGATAAAGATAAAGATAAAGATAAAGATAAAGATAAAGATAAAGATAAAGATAAAGATAACGATAAAGATAAAGATAAAGATAAAGGTAAAGATAAAGATAAATATAAAGACAAAGACAAAGATAAAGATAAAGATTAAGATTAAGATAAAAATAAAGATAAAGATAAAGATAAAGATAAAGACAAAGATAAAGATACACATAAGGGCAAAGATAAAGATAAAGGTAAATATAAAGATAACGATAAATATAAAGATAAAGATAAAGACGAAGATAAAGATAAATATAAAGACAAAGACAAAGATAAAGATAAAGATGAAGATGCAGATAAAGATAAAGATAAAGATAAAGATTTAGATAAAGATGAAGATAAAGACAAATATAAGGACAAAGATAAAGATAAATATAAAGCCAAAGGCAAGGATAAAAATAAAGATAAAGATAAATAAAAAGATAAAGGTAAAGACAAAGATAAAATAAAAAGAAAGATAAAGGTAAAGATAAAGACAAAGATAAAGATAAGGATAAAGATAAAGATAAAGTTAAAGATAAAGATAAAGAAAAAGTTAGAGATAAATATAAAGACGAAGATAAGGAAAAAAGATAAAGATAAAGATAAAGACAAGGATAAAGAAAAAGAAAAAGATAAAAATAAGGATAAAGATATAGATAAGGATAAAGATACAGATAAAGATGAAGATAAAGAAAAGATAAAGATAAAATAAAGATAAAGATAAAGATAAAGATAAAGATAAAGATAAAGACAAAGACAAAGATAAAGATACACATAAAGACAAAGATAAACATAAAGATAAAGATAAAGACAAAGATAAAGATAAATTTAAAGACAAAGATAAAGGTAAAGATAAAGGTAAAGATAAAGAAAAAGATAAATATAAAGACAAAGATAAGGATAAAGATAAAGATAAAGATAAAGACAAAGATAAAGAAAAAGAAAAAATGAAGATGAAGATGAAGATAAAGATAAAGATAAAGATAAAGACAAAGATAAAGATAAAGATAAAGATAAAGATAAAGATAAAGATAAAGATAAAGATAACGATGAAGATGAAGATGAAGATAAAGATAAAGGTAAAGGTAAAGGTAAAGGTAAAGACAAAGATAAAGATAAAGATAAAGACAAAGACAAAGACAAAGTCAAAGACAAAGATAAAGATAAAGATAAAGATAAAGATAAAGATAAAGATAAAGATAAAGATAAAGATAAAGATAAAGATAAAGATAAAGATAAAGATAAAGATAAAGACAAAGATAAAGATAAAGATAAATGTGAAGATAAAGATAAAGATGAATATAAAGATAAAGATAAAGATAAAGACAAAGATAAAGACAAAGATAAAGATAAAGATAAAGACAAAGATGAAGATGAAGATCAAGATCAAGATCAAGATAAAGATAAAGATAAAGATAAAGATAAAGATAAAGATAAAGATAAAGATAAAGATAAAGATAAAGATAAAGATAAAGATAAAGATAAAGATAAAGATAAAGATAAAGATAACGATAAAGATAAAGATAAAGGTAAAGATAAAGATAAATATAAAGACAAAGACAAAGATAAAGATAAAGATTAAGATTAAGATAAAAATAAAGATAAAGATAAAGATAAAGATAAAGACAAAGATAAAGATACACATAAGGGCAAAGATAAAGATAAAGGTAAATATAAAGATAAAGATAAATATAAAAATAAAGATAAAGACGAAGATAAAGATAAATATAAAGACAAAGACAAAGATAAAGATAAAGATGGAGATGCAGATAAAGATAAAGATAAAGATAAAGATAAAGATAAAGATAAAGATAAAGATAAAGATAAAGATAAAGATAAAGATTTAGATAAAGATGAAGATAAAGACAAATATAAGGACAAAGATAAAGATAAATATAAAGCCAAAGGCAAGGATAAAAATAAAGATAAAGATAAATAAAAAGATAAAGGTAAAGACAAAGATAAAATAAAAAGAAAGATAAAGGTAAAGATAAAGACAAAGATAAAGATAAGGATAAAGATAAAGATAAAGTTAAAGATAAAGATAAAGAAAAAGTTAGAGATAAATATAAAGACGAAGATAAGGAAAAAAGATAAAGATAAAGATAAAGACAAGGATAAAGAAAAAGAAAAAGATAAAAATAAGGATAAAGATATAGATAAGGATAAAGATACAGATAAAGATGAAGATAAAGAAAAGATAAAGATAAAATAAAGATAAAGATAAAGATAAAGATAAAGACAAAGACAAAGATAAAGATACACATAAAGACAAAGATAAACATAAAGATAAAGATAAAGACAAAGATAAAGATAAATTTAAAGACAAAGATAAAGGTAAAGTTAAAGGTAAAGATAAAGAAAAAGATAAATATAAAGACAAAGATAAGGATAAAGATAAAGATAAAGATAAAGACAAGGATAAAGAAAAAGAAAAAATGAAGATGAAGATGAAGATAAAGATAAAGATAAAGACAAAGATAAAGATAAAGATAAAGATAAAGATAAAGATAAAGATAAAGATAAAGATAACGATGAAGATGAAGATGGAGATAAAGATAAAGGTAAAGGTAAAGGTAAAGGTAAAGGTAAAGACAAAGATAAAGATAAAGATAAAGATAAAGACAAAGACAAAGACAAAGTCAAAGACAAAGATAAAGATAAAGATAAAGATAAAGATAAAGATAAAGATAAAGATAAAGATAAAGATAAAGATAAAGATAAAGATAAAGATAAAGATAAAGATAAAGATAAAGATAAAGATAAAGATAAAGATAAAGATAAAGATAAAGACAAAGATAAAGATAAAGATAAATGTGAAGATAAAGATAAAGATGAATATAAAGATAAAGATAAAGATAAAGACAAAGATAAAGATAAAGGTAAAGATATAGATAAAAATAAATATAAAGACAAAGATAAAGATAAATATAAAGACAAAGATAAAGATAAAGGTAAAGATAAAGATAGAGATAAAGATAAAGACAAAGACAAAGATAAATATAAAGATAAAGATTAAGATAAAGATAAAGACAGAGATAAAGAGAAAGATAAAGATAAAGAAAAAGATAAATATAAAGATAAAGACAAAGATAAAGATAAAGATAAAGATAAGGATAAAAATAAAGATAAAGATAAAGATAAGGATAAAGATAAGGATAAGGATAAAGATAAGGATAAAGATAAAGATAAAGATAAAGATAAAGACAAAGACAAAGACAAAGACAAAGACAAAGATAAAGATAAAGATAAAGATTAAGATTAAGATAAAGATAAAGATAAATATGAAGATAAAGATAAAGATAAAGATAAAGGTGAATATAAAAATAAAGATAAAGACAAAGATAAAGATAAAGATATAGATAAAGATAAAGACAAAGATAAATATAAAGATAACGATAAAGACAAAGATAAAGTTAAATATAAACATAAAGATAAATACAAAGATAAAGATGAAGATGAAGATAAGGATAAAGATAAAGATAAATATAAAGATAAAAATAAAGATAAATATAAAGATAAAAATAAAGATAAAGAGAAAGATAAAAATAAAGATAAAGATAAAGATAAAGATAAAGATAAAGATAAAGATAAAGATAAAGAAAAAGATAAAGATAAAGATAAAGATAAAGATAAAGATAAAGATAAAGATAAAGAAAAAGGTAAAGATAAAGATAAAGATAAGGATAAAGATAAGGATAAAGATAAAGATAAAGATAAAGACAAAGACAAAAACAAAGACAAAGACAAAGACAAAGACAAAGACAAAGATAAAGATAACAATAGAGATAAAGATAAAGATAAAGATAAAGATAAAGATAAAGATAAAGACAAAGATATAGCTAAATATGAAGACGGGGATAAAGATAAAGACAAAGTTAAGATAAATATAAAGATAAAGATAAAGATAAAGATGAATATAAGGATAAAGATAAAGATAAAGATAAAGATAAAGATAAAGATAAAGATAAACACAAAGATAAATATAAAGATAAAGATAAAGACAAAGATAAAGATGAAGATAAAGATAAAGATATAGATAAAGATAAAGATAAAGATAAAGCTGAAGATAAAGGTAAAGATAAAGACAAAGATAAAGATAAAGATAAAGATAAAGACAAAGATAAAGAGAAGATTAAGATAAAGATAAAGACAAAGATAAAGATAAAGATAAATATAAAGACAAAGATAAAGATAAAGATAAAGATAAGGATAAGGATAAAGTTAAAGATAAAGACAAAGATAGAGATAAGTATAAAGACGAAGATAAGGAAAAAAGATAAGGATAAAGACAAAGATAAAGTCAAAGACAAAGATAAAGATAAATAATTCAAAAACAATAGATAAAGATAAAGATAAAGACAAAGATAAAGATAAGGATAAAGATAAGGATAAAGATAAGGATAAAGATAAGGATAAAGGTAAAGATAAAGCCAAAGACAAAGACAAAGACAAAGATAAAGATAAAGAAAAAAGATAAAGATAAAGATACAGATAAAGATAAAGATAAAGATAAAGATAAAGATAAAGATAGAGATAAAGATAAAGATAAAGATAGAGGCAAAGATAAAGATAAAGAAAAAGATAAAGATAAAGATATATATAAAGACGGGGATAAAGATAAAGACAAAGATAAAGATAAATATAAAGATAAAAATAAAGATAAAGACAAAAATAAAGATAAAGATAAAAATAAATATAAAGATAAAGACAAATATAAAGATAAAGATATAGATAAAGACAAAGATAAGGATAAAGATAAAGTTAAAGTTAAAGATAAAGGCAAAGATAGAAATAAATATATAGACGTAGATAAGGAAAAAAGATACAGATAAAGATAAGGATAAGGATAAAGATAAGAATAAAGATAAAGATGAAGACGAAGATAAAGATAAATATAAAGATAAAGATAAAGTTAAAGATAAAGATAAATATAAAGATAAATATAAAGATAAAGATAAATATAAAGATAAAGAAAAATATAAAAAGGCAAAGATAAAGATAAAGATAAAGACAAAGATAAAGATAAAGATACAGATAAAGATAAAGATAAAGATAAAGATAAAGATAGAGATAAAGATAAAGATAAAGATAGAGGCAAAGATAAAGATAAAGAAAAAGATAAAGGTAAAGATATATATAAAGACGGGGATAAAGATAAGGACAAAGATAAAGATAAATATAAAGATAAAAATAAAGATAAAGACAAAAATAAAGATAAAGATAAAAATAAAAATAAAGATAAAGACAAATATAAAGATAAAAATATAGATAAAGACAAAGATAAGGATAAAGATAAAGTTAAAGTTAAAGATAAAGGCAAAGATAGAAATAAATATATAGACGTAGATAAGGAAAAAAGATACAGATAAAGATAAGGATAAGGATAAAGATAAGAATAAAGATAAAGATGAAGACAAAGATAAAGATAAATATAAAGATAAAGATAAAGTTAAAGATAAAGATAAATATAAAGATAAATATAAAGATAAAGATAAATATAAAGATAAAGAAAAATATAAAAAGGCAAAGATAAAGATAAAGATAAAGACAAAGATAAAGATAAATATAAAGACGGGGATAAAGATAAAGACAAAGTTAAGATAAATATAAAGATAAAGATAAAGACATAGATAAAGATAAAGATAAAGATAAAGATAAAGATAAAGATAACGATAAAGATAAAGATAAAGATAAAGTTAAAGATAAAGACAAAGATAGAGATAAATATAAAGACGAAGATAAGGAAAAAAGATAAAGATACAGACAAAGGTAAAGATAAAGATAAATATAAAAATAAAGATAAAGATAAAGATAAGGATAAAGGTAAGGATAAAGGATAAAGGTAAAGATATAGATAAAGATAAAGACAAAGATAAAGATAACGATAACGATAAATATAACGATAAAGATAAAGATAAAGATAAAGACAAAGACAAAGATGAAGATAAGGATAAGGATAAAGATAAGAATAAAGATAAAGATGAAGACAAAGATAAAGATAAATATAAAGATAAAGATAAAGTTAAAGATAAAGATAAATATAAAGATAAATATAAAGATAAAGATAAATATAAAGATAAAGAAAAATATAAAAAGGCAAAGATAAAGATAAAGATAAAGATAAAGACAAATATAAAGACAAAGATAAAGATAAAAATAAGGATAAAGATAAAGATAAAAATAAAGACAAAGATAAATATAAAGATAAAGATAAATAAAATGATAAAGATAAAGACAAAGATAAAGATAAAGATAAAGATAAAGATAAAGATAAATATAAAGATAAAGATAAAGATAAAGATAAAGATAAAGATAAAGATAAAGACAAAGATAAAGATAAAGATAAAGACAAAGATAAAGATAAAGATAGAGATAAAGGTAAAGACAGAGATAAAGAGAAAGATAAATATAAAGATAAAGACAAAGATAAATATAAAGATAGAGACAAAGATAAAGATAAAGATGAAGATAAAGATAAAGATAAAGATAAAGATAAAGATAAAGATAAGGATAAAGATAAAGATGAAGATAAAGATAAAGATAAAGATAAAGATAAAGATAGAGATAAAGGTAAAGACAGAGATAAAGAGAAAGAGAAAGATAAAGATAAAGACAAAGATAAATATAAAGATAAAGACAAAGATAAAGATAAAGATAAAGAGTAAGATAAAGATAAAGATAAAGATAAACACAAATATAAATATAAAGATAAAGATAAAAACAAAGATAAAGATAAAGATAAAGATGAAGATGAAGATAAAGACAAAGATAAAGATAAAGATAAAGATAAAGATAAAGATAAAGATAAAGATAAAGATAAAAATAAAGATAAAGATAAAGATAAAGATAAAGATAAAGATAAAGATAAAGATAAAGATAAAGATAAAGATAAAGATAAAGATAAAGATAAAGATAAATATAAAGATAAAGATAAATATAAAGATAAAGGCAAAGATAAAGATAAAGAAAAAGATAAAGATAAATGTAAAGACGGGGATAAAGATAAAGACAAAAACAAAGATAAAGATAAATATAAAGATAAAGACAAAGATAAAGATAAAGATAAAAATAAAGATAAAGATAACGATAAAGATAAAGGCAAAGACAAATATAAAGATAAAGATAAAGATTAAGAAAAAACAAAGATAAGGATAAAGATAAAGTTAAAGTTAAAGTTAACGATAAAGACAAAGATAGAGATAAATATATAGACGAAGATAAGGAAAAAAGATAAAAATAATGATAAAGATAATATAAGATAAATATAAGAATAAAGATAAAGATGAAGACAAAGATAAATATAAATATAAAGATAAAAATAAAGTTAAAGATAAAAATAAAGATAAAGCCAATGATAAAGATAAAGATAAAGATAAAGATAAAAATAAAGATAAAGATAAAGATAAAGATAAAGATAAAGATAAAGATAAAGATAAAGCTAAAGATAAAGATAAATATAAAGATAAAGATAAAGGCAAAGATAGAGATATAGATAAATATAAAGACAGGGATAAAGATAAAGACAAAGACAAAGATAAAGATAAATATAAAGATAAAGACAAAGATAAAGATAAATATAAAGATAAAGACAAGGATAAAGATAAAGATAAATATAAAGATAAAGATAAAGATAAAGGCAAAGATAAAGATAAAGAAAAAGATAAGGATAAAGATAAATATGAAGACAAAGACAAAGATAAATATAAATATAAAGATAAAGATAAAGATAAAGATAAAGATAAAGATAAAGACAAAGATAAAGATAAATATAAAGACAAAGACAAGGATAAAGATAAAGATAAAGACAAAGATAAAGATAAAGATAACGATAAAGATAAAGATAAAGATAAAGTTAAAGATAAAGATAAAGATAAAGTTTAAGATAAAGATAAAGATAAAGTCAAAGATAAAGATAAAGATAAAGATAAAGATAAAGATAAAGATAAAGACAAAGATAAAGATAAAAATAAAGATAAAGATAAAGATAAGGATAAAGATAAGGATAAAGATAAGGATAAAAGTAAAGATAAAGATAAAGACAAAGACAAAGACAAAGATAAAGATAAAGATAAAGATAAAGATAAAGATAAAGGTAAAGATAAAGATAAAGGCAAAGATAAAGATAAAGATAAAGATAAATATAAAGACGGGGATAAAGATAAAGACAAAGACAAAGATAAAGATAAGGATAAAGATAAGGATAAAGACAAAGACAAAGACACAGATAAAGATAAAAATAAAGATAAAGATAAAGACAAAGATAAAGTCAAAGATAAAGATAAAGATATAGATAAAGATAAAGATAAAGATAAAAATAAAGATAAAGATAAGGATAAAGATAAGGGTAAAGATAAGGATAAAGGTAAAGATAAAGATAAAGACAAAGACAAAGATAAAGATAAAGATAAAGATAAAGGCAAAGATAAAGATAAAGATAAATATAAAGACGGGAATAAAGATAAAGACAAAGTTAAGATAAATATAAAGATAAAGATAAAGATAAAGATAGACACAAAGATAAAGATAAAGATAAAGATAAAGATAAAGATAAAGATAAAGATAAAGATGAAGATAAAGATAAAGATAAAGATAAAGATAAAGATAAAGACAAAGATAAAGATAAAGATAAAGATAAGGATAAGGATAAAGTTAAAGATAAAGACAAAGATAGAGATAAATATAAAGACGAAGATAAGGAAAAAAGATAAAGATAAAGACAAAGATAAAGTCAAAGATAAAGATAAAGATAAAAATAAAGATAAAGACAAAGATAAAGATAAAGATATAGATAAGGATAAAGATAAGTATAAAGATAAAGATAAAGGTAAAGATAAAGATAAAGACAAAGACAAAGATAAAGATAAAGATAAAGATAAAGATAAAGATAAAGATTAAAATAAAGATAAAGATAAAGATAAAGATAAAGGCAAAGATAAAGATAAAGAAAAAGACAAAGATAAATATAAAGACGGGGATAAAGATAAAGACAAAGACAAAGATAAAGATAAAGATAAATATAAAGATAAAGATAAAGATAAAGATAACGATAAAGATAAAAACAAATATAAAGATAAATATAAAGATAAAAATTAAGATAAAGACAAAGATAAGCATAAAGATAAAGTTAAAGATATAGACAAAGATAGAGATAAATATATAGATAAATATAAAGATAAAGATAAAGGCAAAGATAAAGATAAAGAAAAAGATAAAGATAAAGATAAATGTAAAGACGGGGATAAAGATAAAGACAAAAACAAAGATAAAGATAAATATAAAGATAAAGACAAAGATAAAGATAAAGATAAAAATAAAGATAAAGATAACGATAAAGATAAAGGCAAAGACAAATATAAAGATAAAGATAAAGATAAAGGAAAAAACAAAGATAAGGATAAAGATAAAGTTAAAGTTAAAGTTAACGATAAAGACAAAGATAGAGATAAATATATAGACGAAGATAAGGAAAAAAGATAAAAATAATGATAAAGATAATATAAGATAAATATAAGAATAAAGATAAAGATGAAGACAAA
This sequence comes from Eurosta solidaginis, assembly GCF_040869045.1. Classification (NCBI taxonomy): domain Eukaryota; kingdom Metazoa; phylum Arthropoda; class Insecta; order Diptera; family Tephritidae; genus Eurosta; species Eurosta solidaginis. The sequence goes on along the minus strand of NW_027137117.1, from coordinate 48,663 downwards.
GATAAATATAAATATAAAGATAAAGATAAAGTTAAAGATAAAAATAAAGATAAAGCCAATGATAAGAGATAAAGATAAAGATAAAAATAAAGGTAAATATAAAGATAAAGATAAAGATAAAGTTAAATATAAAGATAAATATAAAGATAAAGATAAAGGCAAAGATAAAGATAAAGATAAATATAAAGACAGGGATAAAGATAAAGACAAAGACAAAGATAAAGATAAATATAAAGATAAAGACAAAGATAAAGATAAATATAAAGATAAAGACAAGGATAAAGATAAAGATAAATATAAAGATAAAGATAAAGATAAAGGCAAAGATAGAGATAAAGAAAAAGATAAGGATATAGATAAATATGAAGACAAAGACAAAGATAAATATAAATATAAAGATAAAGATAAAGATAAAGATAAAGATAAAGATAAAGACAAAGATAAAGATAAATATAAAGACAAAGACAAGGATAAAGATAAAGATAAAGGCAAAGATAAAGATAAAGATAAAGATAAAGATAAAGTTTAAGATAAAGATAAAGATAAAGTCAAAGATAAAGATAAAGATAAAGATAAAGACAAAGATAAAGATAAAAATAAAGATAAAGATAAAGATAAGGATAAAGATAAGGAGAAAGATAAGGATAAAAGTAAAGATAAAGATAAAGACAAAGACAAAGACAAAGATAAAGATAAAGATAAAGGTAAAGATAAAGATAAAGGCAAAGATAAAGATAAAGATAAATATAAAGACGGGGATAAAGATAAAGACAAAGACAAAGATAAAGATAAGGATAAAGATAAGGATAAAGATAAGGATAAAGGTAAAGATAAAGATAAAGACAAAGACAAAGACACAGATAAAGATAAAAATAAAGATAAAGATAAAGATAAAGACAAAGATAAAGTCAAAGATAAAGATAAAGATATAGATAAAGATAAAGATAAAGATAAAGATAAAAATAAAGATAAAGATAAGGATAAAGATAAGGATAAAGATAAGGATAAAGGTAAAGATAAAGATAAAGACAAAGATAAAGATAAAGATAAAGGCAAAGATAAAGATAAAGAAAAGGATAAAGATAAAGATAAATATAAAGACGGGAATAAAGATAAAGACAAAGTTAAGATAAATATAAAGATAAAGATAAAGATAAAGATAGACACAAAGATAAAGATAAAGATAAAGATAAAGATAAAGATAAGGATAAGGATAAAGTTAAAGATAAAGACAAAGATAGAGATAAATATAAAGACGAAGATAAGGAAAAAAGATAAAGATAAAGACAAAGATAAAGTCAAAGATAAAGATAAAGATAAAAATAAAGATAAAGACAAAGATAAAGATAAAGATATAGATAAGGATAAAGATAAGTATAAAGATAAGGATAAAGGTAAAGATAAAGAAAAAGACAAAGACAAAGACAAAGATAAAGATAAAGATAAAGATAAAGATAAAGATAAAGATAAAGATAAAGATAAAAATAAAGATAAAGATAAAGATAAAGATAAAGATAAAGGCAAAGATAAAGATAAAGAAAAAGACAAAGATAAATATAAAGACGGGGATAAAGATAAAGACAAAGACAAAGATAAAGATAAAGATAAAGATAAAGATAAATATAAAGATAAAGATAAAGATAAAGATAAAGATAAAGATAAAGATAAAAATAAAGATAAAGATAAAGATAAAAACAAATATAAAGATAAAGATAAAGATAAAAATAAAGATAAAGACAAAGATAAGCATAAAGATAAAGTTAAAGATATAGATAAATATATAGACGAAGATAAGGAAAAAAGATAAAGATAAAGACAAAGATAAAGTCAAAGATAAAGATAAAGATAAAAATAAAGACAAAGATAAAGATAAAGATATAGATAAGGATAAAGATAAGTATAAAGATAAGGATAAAGATAAAGATAAAGACAAAGACAAAGACAAAGATAAAGATAAAGATAAAGATAAAGATAAAGATAAAGATAAAGATAAAGATAAAGATAAAGATAAAAATACAGATAAAGATAAAGATAAAGATAAAGGCAAAGATAAAGATAAAGAAAAAGACAAAGATAAATATAAAGACGGGGATAAAGATAAAGACAAAGACAAAGATAAAGATAAAGATAAATATAAAGATAAAGATAAAGATAAAGATAAAGATAAAGATAAAGATAAAAATAAAGATAAAGATAAAGATAAAAACAAATATAAAAACAAAGATAAAGATAAAAATAAAGATAAAGACAAAGATAAGCATAAAGATAAAGTTAAAGATATAGACAAAGATAGAGATAAATATATAGACGAAGATAAGGAAAAAAGATAAAGGTAAAGATAAGGATAAGGATAAAGATAAATATAAGAATAAAGATAAAAATGAAGACAAAGATAAAGATAAATATAAAGATAAAGATAAAGTTAAAGATAAAGATAAATTTAAAGATAAAGATAAAGATGAAAACAAAGATAAAGATAAATATAAAGATAAAGATAAAGATAAAGCCAAAGATAAAAATAAAGATAAAGATAAATATAAAGATAAAAATAAAGATAGAGATAAAGACAAAGATAAAGATAAAGACAAAGACAAAGAGAAAAAGAAAGATAAAGATGAAGATGAAAATAAAGATAAAGATAAAGATAAAAATGAAGACAAAGATAGAGATAAATATAAAGACGAAGATAAGGAAAAAAGATAAAGATAAAGATAAATATAAATTTAAAGACAAAGATAAAGATAAGAATAAGGATAAAGATATAGATAAGGATAAAGATAAAGAGAAAATGAAGACAAAGATAAAGATAAATATAAAGATAAAGATAAATAAAAAATAAAGATAAAGACAAAGATAAAGATAAAGATAAAGATAAAGATAAAGATAAAGATAAAGATAAAGATAAAGATAAAGATAAAGATAAAGATAAAGGTAAAGATAAAGATAAAGATGAAGATAAAGATAAAGATAAAGACAAAGATAAAGATAAAGACGAAGATAAAGATAAAGATAAAGATAAAGATAAAGATAAAGATAAAGATAAAGATAAAGATAAAGATAAAGACAAAGATAAAGCTAAATATAAAGACAAAGACAAGGATAAAGATAAAGATAAAGTTAAAGATAAAGATAAAGAAAAAGATAGAGATAAATATAAAGACGAAGATAAGGAAAAAAGATAAAGATAAAGATAAATATAAATATAAAGACAAAGATAAAGATAAGAATAAGGATAAAGATATAGATAAGGATAAAGATAAAGATAAAGATAAAGATAAAGATAAAGGTAAAGATAAAGATAAAAATAAAGATAAAGATAAAGATAAAAACAAATATAAAAACAAAGATAAAGATAAAAATAAAGATAAAGACAAAGATAAGCATAAAGATAAAGTTAAAGATATAGACAAAGATAGAGATAAATATATAGACGAAGATAAGGAAAAAAGATAAAGGTAAAGATAAGGATAAGGATAAAGATAAATATAAGAATAAAGATAAAAATGAAGACAAAGATAAAGATAAATATAAAGATAAAGATAAATAAAAAATAAAGATAAAGACAAAGATAAAGATAAAGATAAAGATAAAGATAAAGATAAAAACAAAGATAAGGTAAAGATGAAGATAAAGATAAAGATAAAGATAAAGATAAAGATAAAGATAAAGACAAAGACAAAGATAAAGCTAAATATAAAGACAAAGACAAGGATAAAGATAAAGATAAGGATGAATAAAAAGATAAAGCCAAAGATAAAGATAAAAATAAAGATAAAGATAAAGGTAAAGATAAAGACAAAGATAAAGATAAATATAAAGACAAAGACAAAGATAAAGATAAAGGTGAAGACAAAGATAGAGATAAATATAAAGACAAAGACAAAGATAAAGATAAAGATAAAGATAAAGATTAAGATAAAGATAAAGATAAAGAGAAGTATAAAGATAAAGATAAAGTTAAAGATAAAGACAAAGATAGAGATAAATATAAAGACGAAGATAAGGAAAAAAGATAAAGATAAAGATAAATATAAATTTAAAGACAAAGATAAAGATAAGAATAAGGATAAAGATATAGATAAGGATAAAGATAAAGAGAAAATGAAGACAAAGATAAAGATAAATATAAAGATAAAGATAAATAAAAAATAAAGATAAAGACAAAGATAAAGATAAAGATAAAGATAAAGATAAAGATAAAGATAAAGATAAAGATAAAGATAAAGATAAAGATAAAGGTAAAGATAAAGATAAAGATGAAGATAAAGATAAAGATAAAGACAAAGATAAAGATAAAGATGAAGATAAAGATAAAGATAAAGATAAAGATAAAGATAAAGATAAAGATAAAGATAAAGATAAAGATAAAGATAAAGATAAAGACAAAGATAAAGCTAAATATAAAGACAAAGACAAGGATAAAGATAAAGATAAAGTTAAAGATAAAGATAAAGAAAAAGATAGAGATAAATATAAAGACGAAGATAAGGAAAAAAGATAAAGATAAAGATAAATATAAATATAAAGACAAAGATAAAGATAAGAATAAGGATAAAGATATAGATAAGGATAAAGATAAAGAGAAAATGAAGACAAAGATAAAGATAAATATAAAGATAAAGATAAATAAAAAATAAAGATAAAGACAAAGATAAAGATAAAGATAAAGATAAAGATAAAGATAAAGATAAAGATAAAGATAAAAATAATGATAAAGACAAAGATAAAGGTAGAGATAAAGGTAAAGACAGAGATAAAAAGACAGAGAAAGATAAAGATAAAGACAAAGATAAAGATAAAGATAAAGATAAAGATAAAGATAAGGATAAAGATAAAGATAAAGATAAAGATAAAGATAGAGATAAAGGTAAAGACGGAGATAAAGAGAAAGATAAAGATAGACAAAGATAAATATAAAGATAAAGACAAAGATAAAGATAAAGATAAAGATAAAGTTAAAGATAAAGATAAAGATAAAGATGAAGATTAAAATAAAGATAAAGATAAAAATGAAGACAAATATAAAGATAAATATAAAGATAAAGATAAATAAAAAGATAAAGATAAAGATAAAGATAAAGACAAAGATAAAGATAAAGTTAAAGATAAAGATAAAGCTGAAGATGGAGATAAAGATAAAGATAAAGATAAAAATGAAGACAAAGATAAAGATAAAGATAAATAAAAAGATAAAGATAAAGACAAAGATAAAGATAAAGTTAAAGATAAAGATGAAGATGAAGATGAAGATAAAGATAAAGATAAAGATAAAGATAAAGATAAAGATAAAGATAAAGATAAAGATAAAGATAAAGATATAGATAAAGATAAAGATAAAGATAAAGATAAAGATAAAGATAAAGATAGATAAATATAAAGACAAAGGCAAGGATAAAGATAAAGATAAAGAGAAAGACGAAGATAAAGATAAAGATAAATATAAAGATAAAGTTAAAGATAAAGATAAATATAAAGATAAAGATAAAGATAAATATAAATATAAAGATAAAGAAAAAGATAAAAAGGCAAAGATAAAGATAAAGATAAAGACAAAGATAAAGATAAATATAAAGACGGGGATAAAGATAAAGACAAAGTTAAGATAAATATAAAGATAAAGATAAAGACATAGATAAAGATAAAGATAAAGATAAAGTTAAAGATAAAGACAAAGATAGAGATAAATATAAAGACGAAGATAAGAAAAAAAGATAAAGATAAAGACAAAGGTAAAGATAAAGATAAATATAAAAATAAAGATAAAGATAAGGATAAAGGTAAGGATAAAGGATAAAGGTAAAGATATAGATAAAGATAAAGATAAAGACAAAGATAAAGATAACGATAACGATAACGATAAATATAACGATAAAGATAAAGATAAAGACAAAGATAAAGATAAAGATAAAAATAAAGATAAAGATAAATATAAAGATAAAGATAAAGATAGAGATAAAGACAAAGATAAAGATAAAGACAAAGACAAAGATAAAGAGAAAGATAAAGACAAAGATAAATATAAAGATAAAGACAAAGACAAAGATAAAGATAAAGATAAATATAAGGATAAAGATAAAGATAAAGATAAACACAAAGATAAATATAAAGATAAAGACAAAGATAAAGATAAACACAAAGATAAATATAAAGATAAAGATAAAGACAAAGATAAAGATGAAGATAAAGATAAAGATAAAGATATAGATAAAGATAAAGATAAAGATAAAGATAAAGATAAAGACAAAGATAAAGATAAAGCTGAAGACATAGATAAAGATAAAGATAACGATAAAGATAAAGATAAATTTAAAGATAAAGACAAAGATAGAGATAAATATAAAGACGAAGATAAGAAAAAAAGATAAAGTTAAAGACAAAGGTAAAGATAAAGATAAATATAAAAATAAAGATAAAGATAAGGATAAAGGTAAGGATAAAGGATAAAGGTAAAGATATAGATAAAGATAAAGATAAAGACAAAGACAAAGATAAAGATAAAGATAAATATAAGGATAAAGATAAAGATAAAGATAAAGATAAAGATAAAGATAAAGATAAAGATAAAGATAAAGATATACACAAAGATAAATATAAAGATAAAGATAAAGACAAAGATAAAGATGAAGATAAAGATAAAGATAAAGATAAAGATAAAGATATAGATAAAGATAAAGATAAAGATAAAGACAAAGATAAAGATAAAGCTGAAGATAAAGATAAAGATAAAGATAAAGACAAAGATAAAGATAAAGACAAAGATAAAGAGAAGATTAAGATAAAGATAAAGACAAAGATAAAGATAAATATAAAGACAAAGACAAGGATAAAGATGAATAAAAAGATAAAGATAAAGACAAAGATAAAGATAAAAATAAAGATAAAGGTAAAGATAAAGACAAAGATAAAGATAAATATAAAGACAAAGACAAAGGTAAAGATAAAATGAAGACAAAGATAGCGATAAATATAAAGACAAAGATAAAGATTAAGATAAAGTTAAAGAGAAGGATAAAGATAAAGATAAAGTTAAACATAAAGATAAAGACAAAGATAGAGATAAATATAAAAACGAAGATAAGGGAAGAAGATAAAGATAAAGACAAATATAAAGACAAAGATAAAGATAAAAATAAGGATAAAGATAAAGATAAAAATGAAGACAAAGATAAAGATAAAGATAAATAAAAAGATAAAGATAAAGACAAAGATAAAGATAAAGATAAAGATAAAGATAAAGATAAAGATAAAGATAAAGATAAAGATAAAGATAAAGATAAAGATAAAGATAAAGATAAAGATAAAGATAAAGATAAAGATAAAGATAAAGATAAAGATAAAGATAAAGATAAAGATAAAGATAAAGACAAAGATAAAGATAAATATAAAGACAAAGATAAAGATAGAGATAAAGGTAAAGACAGAGATAAAGAGAAAGATAAATATAAAGATAAAGACAAAGAGAAATATAAAGATAAAGACAAAGATAAAGATGAAGATAAAGATAAAGATAAAGATAAAGATAAGGATAAAGATAAAGATGAACTTAAAGATAAAGATAAAGATAGAGATAAAGGTAAAGACAGAGATAAAGAGAAAGAGAAAGATAAAGATAAAGACAAAGATAAATATAAAGATAAAGACAAAGATAAAGATAAAGATAAAGATAAAGATAAAGATAAAGAGAAAGAGTAAGATAATGATAAAGATAAAGATAAACACAAATATAAATATAAAGATAAAGATAAAAACAAAGATAAAGATAAAGATGAAGATGAAGATGAAGATAAAGACAAAGATAAAGATAAAGATAAAGATAAATATAAAGACGGGGATAAAGATAAAGACAAAAACAAAGATATAGATAAATATAAAGATAAAGACAAAGATAAAGATAAAGATAAAAATAAAGATAAAGATAACGATAAAGATAAAGGCAAAGACAAATATAAAGATAAAGATAAAGATAAAGATAAAGATAAAGAAAAAACAAAGATAAGGATAAAGATAAAGTTAAAGTTAAAGATAAAGACAAAGATAGAGATAAATATATAGACGAAGATAAGGAAAAAAGATAAAGATAAAGATAATATAAGATAAATATAAGAATAAAGATAAAGATGAAGACAAAGATAAATATAAAGATGAAGATAAAGTTAAAGATAAAAATAAAGATAAAGCCAATGATAAAGATAAATATAAAGATAAAGATAAAAATAAAGATAAAGATAAAGATAAAGATAAAGATAAAGATAAAGCTAAAGATAAAGATAAATATAAAGATAAAGATAAAGGCAAAGATAAAGATAAAGATAAATATAAAGACGGGGATAAAGATAAAGACAAAGACAAAGATAAATATAAAGATAAAGACAAGGATAAAGATAAAGATAAAGATAAATATAAAGATAAAGATAAAGATAAAGGCAAAGATAAAGATAAAGAAAAAGATAAGGATAAAGATAAATATGAAGACAAAGACAAAGATAAATATAAAGATAAAGACAAGGATAAAGATAAAGATAAATATAAAGATAAAGATAAAGATAAAGATAAAGATAAAGATAAAGATAAAGATAAAGGCAAAGATAAAGATAAAGAAAAAGATAAGGATAAAGATAAATATGAAGACAAAGACAAAGATAAATATAAATATAAAGATAAAGATAAAGATAAAGATAAAGATAAAGATAAAGATAAAGACAAAGATAAAGATAAATATAAAGACAAAGACAAGGATAAAGATAAAGATAAAGACAAAGATAAAGATAAAGATAAAGATAAAGATAAAGTTTAAGATAAAGATAAAGTCAAAGATAAAGATAAAGATAAAGATAAAGATAAAGATAAAGACAAATATAAAGATAAAGATAAAGATAAAGATAAGGATAAATATAAAGATAAATATAAAGATAAAGATAAAGATAGAGATAAAGATAAATATAAAGATAAAGATAAAGAGAAAGATAAAGATAAAGAAAAAGGTAAAGATAAAGATAAAGATAAAGATAAAGATAAAGATAAAGATAAAGATAAAGATAAGGATAAAGATAAGAGTAAAGATAAAGATAAAGACAAAGATAAAGATAAAGACAAAGATAAAGATAAAGACAAAGATGAAGATCAAGATCAAGATCAAGATCAAGATAAAGATAAAGATAAAGATAAAGACAAAGACAAAGATAAAGAGAAAGATAAAGACAAAGATATATATAAAAAAATAAAGACAAAGACAAAGATAAAGATAAAGATAAATATAAGGATAAAGATAAAGATAAAGATAAAGATAAACACAAAGATAAATATAAAGATAAAGATAAAGACAAAGATAAAGATGAAGATAAAGATAAAGATATAGATAAAGATAAAGATAAAGATAAAGACAAAGATAAAGATAAAGCTGAAGGTAAAGATAAAGATAAAGACAAAGATAAAGATAAAGATAAAGACAAAGATAAAGATAAAGATAAAAATAAGGATAAAGATAAAGATAAAAATGAAGACAAAGATAAAGATAAAGATAAATAAAAAGATAAAGATAAAGACAAAGATAAAGATAAAGATAAAGACAAAGATAAAGATAAAGATAAAGATAAAGATAAAGACAAAGATAAAGATAAAGATAGAGATAAAGGTAAAGACAGAGATAAAGAGAAAGATAAATATAAAGATAAAGACAAAAATAAATATAAAGATAAAGACAAAGATAAAGATGAAGATAAAGATAAAGATAAGGATAAAGATAAAGATAAAGATAAACACAAATATAAATATAAAGATAAAGATAAAAACAAAGATAAAGATAAAGATGAAGATGAAGATGAAGATAAAGACAAAGATAAAGATAAAGATAAAGATAAAGATAAAGATAAATATAAAGACGGGGATAAAGATAAAGACAAAAACAAAGATAAAGATAAATATAAAGATAAAGACAAAGATAAAGATAAAGATAAAAATAAAGATAAAGATAACGATAAAGATAAAGGCAAAGACAAATATAAAGATAAAGATAAAGATAAAGATGAAGATAAAGATAAAGATAAAGAAAAAACAAAGATAAGGATAAAGATAAAGTTAAAGTTAAAGACAAAGATAGAGATAAATATATAGACGAAGATAAGGAAAAAAGATAAAGATAAAGATAATATAAGATAAATATAAGAATAAAGATAAAGATGAAGACAAAGATAAATATAAAGATAAAGATAAAGATAAAAATAAAGATAAAGCCAATGATAAAGATAAAGATAAAGATAAAGATAAAAATAAAGATAAAGATAAAGATAAAGATAAAGCTAAAGATAAAGATAAATATAAAGATAAAGATAAAGGCAAAGATAAAGATAAAGATAAATATAAAGACGGGGATAAAGATAAAGACAAAGACAAAGATAAATATAAAGATAAAGACAAGGATAAAGATAAAGATAAAGATAAATATAAAGATAAAGATAAAGGCAAAGATAAAGATAAAGAAAAAGATAAGGATAAAGATAAATATGAAGACAAAGACAAAGATAAATATAAATATAAAGACGGGGATAAAGATAAAGACAAAGATAAATATAAAGATAAAGACAAGGATAAAGATAAAGATAAATATAAAGATAAAGATAAAGATAAAGATAAAGGCAAAGATAAAGATAAAGAAAAAGATAAGGATAAAGATAAATATGAAGACAAAGACAAAGATAAATATAAATATAAAGATAAAGATAAAGATAAAGATAAAGATAAAGATAAAGATAAAGATAAAGATAAAGACAAAGATAAAGATAAATATAAAGACAAAGACAAGGATAAAGATAAAGATAAAGACAAAGATAAAGATAAAGATAAAGATAAAGATAAAGTTTAAGATAAAGATAAAGTCAAAGATAAAGATAAAGATAAAGATAAAGATAAAGATAAAGATAAAGACAAAGATAAAGATAAAGATAAAGATAAAGATAAAGATAAAGATAAAGATAAGGATAAAGATAAAGATAAATATAAAGATAAAGATAAAGATAGAGATAAAGATAAATATAAAGATAAAGATAAAGAGAAAGATAAAGATAAAGAAAAAGGTAAAGATAAAGATAAAGATAAAGATAAAGATAAGGATAAAGATAAGAGTAAAGATAAAGATAAAGATAAAGACAAAGATAAAGATAAAGACAAAGATAAAGATAAAGATAAAGATAAAGATAAAGATAAAGATAAAGATAAAGATAAAGATAAAGATAAAGATAAAGATAAAGATAAAGATAAAGATAAAGATAACGATAAAGATAAAGATAAAGGTAAAGATACACATAAGGGCAAAGATAAAGATAAAGGTAAATATAAAGATAAAGATAAATATAAAGATAAAGATAAAGACGAAGATAAAGATAAATATAAAGACAAAGACAAAGATAAAGATAAAGATGAAGATAAAGATAAAGATAAAGATAAAGATAAAGATAAAGATAAAGATAAAGATTTAGATAAAGATGAAGATAAAGACAAATATAAGGACAAAGATAAAGATAAATATAAAGACAAAGGCAAGGATAAAGATAAAGATAAAGATAAATAAAAAGATAAAGGTAAAGACAAAGATAATATAAAAATAAAGATAAAGGTAAAGATAAAGACAAAGATAAAGATAAGGATAAAGATAAAGATAAAGTTAAAGATAAAGATAAAGAAAAAGTTAGAGATAAATATAAAGACGAAGATAAGGAAAAAAGATAAAGATAAAGACAAGGATAAAGAAAAAGAAAAAGATAAAAATAAGGATAAAGATATAGATAAGGATAAAGATAAAGATAAAAATGAAGACAAAGGTAAAGATAAATATAAATATAAAGATAAAGATAAATAAAAAGATAAAGATGAAGACAAAGATAAAGATAAAGATAAAGATAAAGATAAAGATAAAGTTAAAGGTAAAGATAAAGATACAGATAAAGATGAAGATAAAGAAAAGATAAAGATAAAATAAAGATAAAGATAAAGATAAAGATAAAGATAAAGACAAAGACAAAGAAAAACATAAAGATAAAGATAAAGACAAAGATAAAGATAAATTTAAAGACAAAGATAAAGGTAAAGATAAAGGTAAAGATAAAGAAAAAGATAAATATAAAGACAAAGATAAGGATAAAGACAAAGACAAAGACAAAGACAAAGACAAAGATAAAGATAAAGATTAAGATTAAGATAAAGATAAAGATAAAGATAAATATGAAGATAAAGATAAAGATAAAGATAAAGATAAAGATAAAGATAAAGATAAAGATAAAGATAAAGGTGAATATAAAAATAAAGATAAAGACAAAGATAAAGATAAAGATATAGATATAGATAAAGATAAAGACAAAGATAAATATAAATATAACGATAAAGACAAAGATAAAGTTAAATATAAACATAAAGATAAAGACAAAGATAAAGATGAAGATAAGGATAAAGATAAAGATAAATATAAAGATAAAGATAAATATAAAGATAAAAATAAAGATAAAGAGAAAGATAAAGATAAAGATAAAGATAAAGATAAATATAAAGATAAAGATAAAGAAAAAGGTAAAGATATAGATAAAGATAAGGATAAAGATAAGGATAAAGATAAAGATAAAGATAAAGATAAAGACAAAGACAAAGACAAAGACAAAGATAAAGATAACAATAAAGATAAAGATAAAGATAAAGATAAAGATAAAGATAAAGATAAAGATAAAGATAAAGATAAAGACAAAGATATAGCTAAATATGAAGACGGGGATAAAGATAAAGACAAAGTTAAGATAAATATAAAGATAAAGATAAAGATAAAGATAAAGATAAAGATAGAGACAAAGATAAAGATAAAGATAAAGATAAGGATAAGGATAAAGTTAAAGATAAAGACAAAGATAGAGATAAGTATAAAGACGAAGATAAGGAAAAAAGATAAAGATAAAGACAAAGATAAAGTCAAAGACAAAGATAAAGATAAATAATTCAAAAACAATAGATAAAGATAAAGATAAAGACAAAGATAAAGATAAGGATAAAGATAAGGATAAAGATAAGGATAAGGATAAAGGTAAAGATAAAGCCAAAGACAAAGACAAAGACAAAGATAAAGATAAAGATAAAGATAAAGATAAAGATAAAGATAAAGATAAAGATAAAGATAAAGATAAAGATAAAGATAAAGATAAAGATAAAGATAAAGATAAAGATAAAGATAAAGATAAAGATAAAGATAAAGATAAAGATAAAGATAAAGATAAAGATAAAGATAAAGATAAAGATAAAGATAAAGATAAAGATAAAGATAGAGATAAAGATAAAGATAAAGATAAAGATAGAGACAGAGATAAAGATAAAGAAAAAGATAAAGATAAAGATAAATATAAAGACGGGGATAAAGATAAAGACAAAGATAAAGATAAATATAAAGATAAAAATAAAGATAAAGACAAAAATAAAGATAAAGATAAAAATAAAGATAAAGATAAAGACAAATATAAAGATAAAGATAAAGACAAAGATAAGGATAAAGATAAAGTTAAAGTTAAAGATAAAGGCAAAGATAGAGATAAATATATAGACGTAGATAAGGAAAAAAGATACAGATAAAGATAAGGATAAGGATAAAGATAAGAATAAAGATAAAGATGAAGACAAAGATAAAGATAAATATAAAGATAAAGATAAAGTTAAAGATAAAGATAAATATAAAGATAAATATAAAGATAAAGATAAATATAAAGATAAAGAAAAAGATAAAAAGGCAAAGATAAAGATAAAGATAAAGACAAAGATAAAGATAAATATAAAGACGGGGATAAAGATAAAGACAAAGTTAAGATAAATATAAAGATAAAGATAAAGACATAGATAAAGATAAAGATAAAGATAACGATAAAGATAAAGATAAAGTTAAAGATAAAGACAAAGATAGAGATAAATATAAAGACGAAGATAAGGAAAAAAGATAAAGATAAAGACAAAGGTAAAGATAAAGATAAATATAAAAATAAAGATAAAGATAAAGATAACGATAAAGGTAAGGATAAAGGATAAAGGTAAAGATATAGATAAAGATAAAGATAAAGACAAAGATAAAGATAACGATAACGATAAATATAACGATAAAGATAAAGATAAAGACAAAGACAAAGATAAAGATAAAAATAAAGATAAAGATAAATATAAAGATAAAGATAAAGATAAAGATAAAGATAAAGATAGAGATAAAGACAAAGATAAAGATAAAGATAAAGACAAAGACAAAGATAAAGACAAAGATAAATATAAAGATAAAGACAAAGACAAAGACAAAGATAAAGATAAAGATAAAGATAAAGATAAAGATAAATATAAGGATAAAGATAAAGATAAAGATAAAGATAAACACAAAGATAAATATAAAGATAAAGATAAAGACAAAGATAAAGATGAAGATAAAGATAAATATATAGATAAAGATAAAGACAAAGATAAAGATAAAGATAAAGCTGAAGATAAAGATAAAGATAAAGACAAAGATAAAGATAAAGATAAAGATAAAGATAAAGACAAAGATAAAGAGAAGATTAAGATAAAGATATAAAGATAAAGACATAGATAAAGATAAAGATAAAGATAAAGATAAAGATAACGATAAAGATAAAGATAAAGTTAAAGATAAAGACAAAGATAGAGATAAATATAAAGACGAAGATAAGAAAAAAAGATAAAGATAAAGACAAAGGTAAAGATAAAGATAAATATAAAAATAAAGATAAAGATAAGGATAAAGGTAAGGATAAAGGATAAAGGTAAAGATATAGATAAAGATAAAGATAAAGACAAAGATAAAGATAACGATAACGATAACGATAAATATAACGATAAAGATAAAGATAAAGACAAAGACAAAGATAAAGATAAAGATAAAAATAAAGATAAAGATAAATATAAAGATAAAGATAAAGATAGAGATAAAGACAAAGATAAAGATAAAGACAAAGACAAAGATAAAGAGAAAGATAAAGACAAAGATAAATATAAAGATAAAGACAAAGACAAAGATAAAGATAAAGATAAATATAAGGATAAAGATAAAGATAAAGATAAAGATAAAGATAAACACAAAGATAAATATAAAGATAAAGATAAAGACAAAGATAAAGATAAACACAAAGATAAATATAAAGATAAAGATAAAGACAAAGATAAAGATGAAGATAAAGATAAAGATAAAGATATAGATAAAGATAAAGATAAAGATAAAGATAAAGATAAAGATAAAGATAAAGACAAAGATAAAGATAAAGCTGAAGACATAGATAAAGATAAAGATAAAGATAACGATAAAGATAAAGATAAAGTTAAAGATAAAGACAAAGATAGAGATAAATATAAAGACGAAGATAAGAAAAAAAGATAAAGATAAAGACAAAGGTAAAGATAAAGATAAATATGAAAATAAAGATAAAGATAAGGATAAAGGTAAGGATAAAGGATAAAGGTAAAGATATAGATAAAGATAAAGATAAAGACAAAGACAAAGATAAAGATAAAGATAAATATAAGGATAAAGATAAAGATAAAGAAAAAGATAAAGATAAAGATAAAGATATACACAAAGATAAATATAAAGATAAAGATAAAGACAAAGATAAAGATGAAGATAAAGATAAAGATAAAGATATAGATAAAGATAAAGATAAAGATAAAGACAAAGATAAAGATAAAGCTGAAGATAAAGATAAAGATAAAGACAAAGATAAAGATAAAGATAAAAACAAAGATAAAGAGAAGATTAAGATAAAGATAAAGACAAAGATAAAGATAAATATAAAGACAAAGACAAGGATAAAGATGAATAAAAAGATAAAGATAAAGACAAAGATAAAGATAAAAATAAAGATAAAGGTAAAGATAAAGACAAAGATAAAGATAAATATAAAGACAAAGACAAAGGTAAAGATAAAATGAAGACAAAGATAGCGATAAATATAAAGACAAAGATAAAGATTAAGATAAAGTTAAAGAGAAGGATAAAGATAAAGATAAAGTTAAACATAAAGATAAAGACAAAGATAGAGATAAATATAAAAACGAAGATAAGGGAAGAAGATAAAGATAAAGACAAATATAAAGACAAAGATAAAGATAAAAATAAGGATAAAGGTAAAGATAAAAATGAAGACAAAGATAAAGATAAAGATAAATAAAAAGATAAAGACAAAGATAAAGATAAAGATAAAGATAAAGATAAAGATAAAGATAAAGATAAAGATAAAGATAAAGATAAAGATAAAGATAAAGATAAAGACAAAGATAAAGATAAAGATAAAGACAAAGATAAAGATAGAGATAAAGGTAAAGACAGAGATAAAGAGAAAGATAAATATAAAGATAAAGACAAAGATAAATATAAAGATAAAGACAAAGATAAAGATAAAGATAAAGATAAAGATAAGGATAAAGATAAAGATGAACTTAAAGATAAAGATAAAGATAGAGATAAAGGTAAAGACAGAGATAAAGAGAAAGAGAAAGATAAAGATAAAGACAAAGATAAATATAAAGATAAAGACAAAGATAAAGATAAAGATAAAGATAAAGAGAAAGAGTAAGATAAAGATAAAGATAAAGATAAACACAAATATAAATATAAAGATAAAGATAAAAATAAAGATAAAGATAACGATAAAGATAAAGGCAAAGACAAATATAAAGATAAAGATAAAGATAAAGATAAAGAAAAAACAAAGATAAGGATAAAGATAAAGTTAAAGTTAAAGATAAAGACAAAGATAGAGATAAATATATAGACGAAGATAAGGAAAAAAGATAAAGATAAAGATAATATAAGATAAATATAAGAATAAAGATAAAGATGAAGACAAAGATAAATATAAAGATGAAGATAAAGTTAAAGATAAAAATAAAGATAAAGATAAAGATAAAGACAAAGATAAAGATAAAGATAAAGACAAAGATAAAGATAAAGATAGAGATAAAGGTAAAGACAGAGATAAAGAGAAAAATAAATATAAAGATAAAGACAAAGATAAATATAAAGATAAAGACAAAGATAAAGATAAAGATGAAGATAAAGATAAAGATAAAGATAGGGATAAAGGTAAAGACAGAGATAAAGAGAAAGAGAAAGATAAAGATAAAGACAAAGATAAATATAAAGATAAAGACAAAGATAAAGATAAAGATAAAGATAAAGATAAAGATAAAGATAAAGATAAAGAGAAATAGTAAGATAAAGATAAAGATAAAGATAATCACAAATATAAATATAAAGATAAAGATAAAAACAAAGATAAAGATAAAGATGAAGATGAAGATAAAGACAAAGATAAAGATTAAGATAAAGATAACGATAAAGATAAAGATAAAGATAAATATAAAGATAAAGATAAATATAAAGATAAAGGCAAAGATAAAGATAAAGAAAAAGATAAAGATAAATGTAAAGACGGGGATAAAGATAAAGACAAAAACAAAGTTAAAGATAAATATAAAGATAAAGACAAAGATAAAGATAAAAATAAAGATAAAGATAACGATAAAGATAAAGGCAAAGACAAATATAAAGATAAAGATAAAGATAAAGAAAAAAACAAAGATAAGGATAAAGATAAAGTTAAAGTTAACGATAAAGACAAAGATAGAGATAAATATATAGACGAAGATAAGGAAAAAAGATAAAAATAATGATAAAGATAATATAAGATAAATATAAGAATAAAGATAAAGATGAAGACAAAGATAAATATAAATATAAAGATAAACATAAAGTTAAAGATAAAAATAAAGATAAAGCCAATGATAAAGATAAAGATAAAGATAAAGATAAAGATAAAGATAAAAATAAAGATAAAGATAAAGATAAAGATAAAGATAAAGATAAAGCTAAAGATAAAGATAAATATAAAGATAAAGATAAAGGCAAAGATAAAGATAAAGATAAATATAAAGACAGGGATAAAGATAAAGATAAAGACAAAGATAAAGATAAAGATATACACAAAGATAAATATAAAGATAAAGATAAAGACAAAGATAAAGCTGAAGATAAAGATAAAGATAAAGATAAAGATAAAGATAAAGATAAAGTTAAAGGTAAAGATAAAGATACAGATAAAGATGAAGATAAAGAAAAGATAAAGATAAAATAAAGATAAAGAAAAAGATAAAGATAAAGATAAAGATAAAGACAAAGACAAAGATAAACATAAAGATAAAGATAAAGACAAAGATAAAGATAAATTTAAAGACAAAGATAAAGGTAAAGATAAAGGTAAAGATAAAGAAAAAGATAAATATTAAGACAAAGATAAGGATAAAGATAAAGTTAAAGATAAAGATAAAGAAAAAGTTAGAGATAAATATAAAGACGAAGATAAGGAAAAAAGATAAAGATAAATATAAAGACAAGGATAAAGAAAAAGAAAAAGATAAAAATGAAGATGAAGATGAAGATGAAGATAAAGATAAAGATAAAGATAAAGATAAAGATAAAGATAAAGATAAAGATAAAGATAAAGATAAAGACAAAGATAAAGATAAAGATAAAGATAAAGATAAAGATAAAGATAAAGATAAAGATAAAGATAAAGATAAAGATAAAGATAAAGATAAAGATAAAGATAAAGATAAAGATAAAGATAAAGATAAAGATAAAGATAAAGATAACGATGAAGATGAAGATGAAGATATAGATATAGGTAAAGGTAAAGACAAAGATAAAGATAAAGATAAAGATAAAGACAAAGACAAAGACAAAGATAAAGATAAAGATAAAGATAAAGATAAAGATAAAGATAAAGATAAAGATAAAGATAAAGATAAAGATAAAGATAAAGATAAAGATAAAGATAAAGATAAAGATAAAGATAAAGATAAAGATAAAGACAAAGATAAAGATAAAGATAAAGATAAATGTGAAGATAAAGATAAAGATGAATATAAGGATAAAGATAAAGACAAAGATAAAGATAAAGGTAAAGATATAGATAAAAATAAATATAAAGAAAAAAATAAAGATAAATATAAAGACAAAGATAAAGATAAAGGTAAAGATAAAGATAAAGATAGAGATAAAGATAAAGATAAAGATAAAGATAAAGATAAAGACAAAGACAAAGATAAAGATAAAGATAAAATAAAGATAAAGATAAAGATAAAGATAAAGATAAAGATAAAGATAAAGATAAAGACAAAGACAAAGATAAACATAAAGATAAAGATAAAGACAAAGATAAAGATAAATTTAAAGACAAAAATAAAGGTAAAGATAAAGGTAAAGATAAAGAAAAAGATAAATATAAAGACAAAGATAAGGATAAAGATAAAGTTAAAGATAAAGATAAAGAAAAAGTTAGAGATAAATATAAAGACGAAGATAAGGAAAAAAGATAAAGATAAATATAAAGACAAGGATAAAGAAAAAGAAAAAGATAAAAATGAAGATGAAGATGAAGATGAAGATAAAGATAAAGATAAAGATAAAGATAAAGATAAAGATAAAGATAAAGATAAAGACAGAGATAAAGAGAAAGATAAAGATAAAGACAAAGATAAATATAAAGATAAAGACAAAGATAAAGATAAAGATAAAGATAAGGATAAAAATAAAGATAAAGATAAAGATAAGGATAAAGATAAAGATAAGGATAAAGATAAGGATAAAGATAAAGATAAAGATAAAGATAAAGATAAAGATAAAGATAAAGATAAAGACAAAGACAAAGACAAAGACAAAGACAAAGATAAAGATAAAGATTAAGATAAAGATAAAGATAAAGATAAATATGAAGATAAAGATAAAGATAAAGATAAAGATAAAGATAAAGATAAAGGTGAATATAAAAATAAAGATAAAGACAAAGATAAAGATATAGATATAGATAAAGATAAAGACAAAGATAAATATAAATATAACGATAAAGACAAAGATAAAGTTAAATATAAACATAAAGATAAAGACAAAGATAAAGATGAAGATAAGGATAAAGATAAAGATAAATATAAAGATAAAGATAAAGATAAATATAAAGATAAAAATAAAGATAAAGAGAAAGATAAAGATAAAGATAAAGATAAAGATAAAGATAAAGATAAATATAAAGATAAAGATAAAGAAAAAGGTAAAGATATAGATAAAGATAAGGATAAAGATAAGGATAAAGATAAAGATAAAGATAAAGATAAAGATAAAGATAAAGATAAAGATAAAGATAAAGATAAAGACAAAGACAAAGACAAAGACAAAGATAAAGATAAAGATAACAATAAAGATAAAGATAAAGATAAAGATAAAGATAAAGATAAAGATAAAGATAAAGATAAAGATAAAGATAAAGATAAAGATAAAGATAAAGATAAAGATAAAGATAAAGATAAAGATAAAGATAAAGATAAAGATAAAGATAAAGATAAAGATAAAGACAAAGATATAGCTAAATATGAAGACGGGGATAAAGATAAAGACAAAGTTAAGATAAATATAAAGATAAAGATAAAGATAAAGATAAAGATAAAGATAGAGACAAAGATAAAGATAAAGATAAAGATAAGGATAAGGATAAAGTTAAAGATAAAGACAAAGATAGAGATAAGTATAAAGACGAAGATAAGGAAAAAAGATAAAGATAAAGACAAAGATAAAGTCAAAGACAAAGATAAAGATAAATAATTCAAAAACAATAGATAAAGATAAAGATAAAGACAAAGATAAAGATAAGGATAAAGATAAGGATAAAGATAAGGATAAGGATAAAGGTAAAGATAAAGCCAAAGACAAAGACAAAGACAAAGATAAAGATAAAGATAAAGATAAAGATAAAGATAAAGATAAAGATAAAGATAAAGATAAAGATAAAGATAAAGATAAAGATAAAGATAAAGATAAAGATAAAGATAAAGATAAAGATAAAGATAGAGATAAAGATAAAGATAAAGATAAAGATAAAGATAGAGGCAGAGATAAAGATAAAGAAAAAGATAAAGATAAAGATAAATATAAAGACGGGGATAAAGATAAAGACAAAGATAAAGATAAATATAAAGATAAAAATAAAGATAAAGACAAAAATAAAGATAAAGATAAAAATAAAGATAAAGATAAAGACAAATATAAAGATAAAGATAAAGACAAAGATAAGGATAAAGATAAAGTTAAAGTTAAAGATAAAGGCAAAGATAGAGATAAATATATAGACGTAGATAAGGAAAAAAGATACAGATAAAGATAAGGATAAGGATAAAGATAAGAATAAAGATAAAGATGAAGACAAAGATAAAGATAAATATAAAGATAAAGATAAAGTTAAAGATAAAGATAAATATAAAGATAAATATAAAGATAAAGATAATATAAAGATAAAGAAAAAGATAAAAAGGCAAAGATAAAGATAAAGATAAAGACAAAGATAAAGATAAATATAAAGACGGGGATAAAGATAAAGACAAAGTTAAGATAAATATAAAGATAAAGATAAAGACATAGATAAAGATAAAGATAAAGATAACGATAAAGATAAAGATAAAGTTAAAGATAAAGACAAAGATAGAGATAAATATAAAGACGAAGATAAGGAAAAAAGATAAAGATAAAGACAAAGGTAAAGATAAAGATAAATATAAAAATAAAGATAAAGATAAAGATAACGATAAAGGTAAGGATAAAGGATAAAGGTAAAGATATAGATAAAGATAAAGATAAAGACAAAGATAAAGATAACGATAACGATAAATATAACGATAAAGATAAAGATAAAGACAAAGACAAAGATAAAGATAAAAATAAAGATAAAGATAAATATAAAGATAAAGATAAAGATAAAGATAGAGATAAAGACAAAGATAAAGATAAAGATAAAGACAAAGACAAAGATAAAGACAAAGATAAATATAAAGATAAAGACAAAGACAAAGACAAAGATAAAGATAAAGATAAAGATAAAGATAAAGATAAAGATAAAGATAAATATAAGGATAAAGATAAAGATAAAGATAAAGATAAAGATAAACACAAAGATAAATATAAAGATAAAGATAAAGACAAAGATAAAGATGAAGATAAAGATAAAGATATAGATAAAGATAAAGACAAAGATAAAGATAAAGATAAAGCTGAAGATAAAGATAAAGATAAAGACAAAGATAAAGATAAAGATAAAGATAAAGACAAAGATAAAGAGAAGATTAAGATAAAGATATAAAGATAAAGACATAGATAAAGATAAAGATAAAGATAAAGATAAAGATAAAGATAAAGATAACGATAAAGATAAAGATAAAGTTAAAGATAAAGACAAAGATAGAGATAAATATAAAGACGAAGATAAGAAAAAAAGATAAAGATAAAGACAAAGGTAAAGATAAAGATAAATATAAAAATAAAGATAAAGATAAGGATAAAGGTAAGGATAAAGGATAAAGGTAAAGATATAGATAAAGATAAAGATAAAGACAAAGATAAAGATAACGATAACGATAACGATAAATATAACGATAAAGATAAAGATAAAGACAAAGACAAAGATAAAGATAAAGATAAAAATAAAGATAAAGATAAATATAAAGATAAAGATAAAGATAGAGATAAAGACAAAGATAAAGATAAAGACAAAGACAAAGATAAAGAGAAAGATAAAGACAAAGATAAATATAAAGATAAAGACAAAGACAAAGATAAAGATAAAGATAAATATAAGGATAAAGATAAAGATAAAGATAAAGATAAAGATAAACACAAAGATAAATATAAAGATAAAGATAAAGACAAAGATAAAGATAAACACAAAGATAAATATAAAGATAAAGATAAAGACAAAGATAAAGATGAAGATAAAGATAAAGATAAAGATATAGATAAAGATAAAGATAAAGATAAAGATAAAGACAAAGATAAAGATAAAGCTGAAGACATAGATAAAGATAAAGATAAAGATAACGATAAAGATAAAGATAAAGTTAAAGATAAAGACAAAGATAGAGATAAATATAAAGACGAAGATAAGAAAAAAAGATAAAGATAAAGACAAAGGTAAAGATAAAGATAAATATGAAAATAAAGATAAAGATAAGGATAAAGGTAAAGATAAAGGATAAAGGTAAAGATATAGATAAAGATAAAGATAAAGACAAAGACAAAGATAAAGATAAAGATAAATATAAGGATAAAGATAAAGATAAAGATAAAGATAAAGATAAAGATAAAGATATACACAAAGATAAATATAAAGATAAAGATAAAGACAAAGATAAAGATGAAGATAAAGATAAAGATAAAGATAAAGATAAAGATAAAGATATAGATAAAGATAAAGATAAAGATAAAGACAAAGATAAAGATAAAGCTGAAGATAAAGATAAAGATAAAGACAAAGATAAAGATAAAGATAAAGACAAAGATAAAGAGAAGATTAAGATAAAGATAAAGACAAAGATAAAGATAAATATAAAGACAAAGACAAGGATAAAGATGAATAAAAAGATAAAGATAAAGACAAAGATAAAGATAAAAATAAAGATAAAGGTAAAGATAAAGACAAAGATAAAGATAAATATAAAGACAAAGACAAAGGTAAAGATAAAATGAAGACAAAGATAGCGATAAATATAAAGACAAAGATAAAGATTAAGATAAAGTTAAAGAGAAGGATAAAGATAAAGATAAAGTTAAACATAAAGATAAAGACAAAGATAGAGATAAATATAAAAACAAAGATAAGGGAAGAAGATAAAGATAAAGACAAATATAAAGACAAAGATAAAGATAAAAATAAGGATAAAGGTAAAGATAAAAATGAAGACAAAGATAAAGATAAAGATAAATAAAAAGATAAAGACAAAGATAAAGATAAAGATAAAGAGAAAGATAAAGATAAAGATAAAGATAAAGATAAAGATAAAGATAAAGATAAAGACAAAGATAAAGATAAAGATAAAGACAAAGATAAAGATAGAGATAAAGGTGAAGACAGAGATAAAGAGAAAGATAAATATAAAGATAAAGACAAAGATAAATATAAAGATAAAGACAAAGATAAAGATAAAGATAAAGATAAAGATAAGGATAAAGATAAAGATGAACTTAAAGATAAAGATAAAGATAGAGATAAAGGTAAAGACAGAGATAAAGAGAAAGAGAAAGATAAATATAAAGATAAAGACAAAGATAAAGATAAAGATAAAGATAAAGAGAAAGAGTAAGATAAAGATAAAGATAAACACAAATATAAATATAAAGATAAAGATAAAAACAAAGATAAAGATAAAGATGAAGATGAAGATGAAGATAAAGACAAAGATAAAGATAAAGATAAATATAAAGACGGGGATAAAGATAAAGACAAAAACAAAGATAAAGATAAATATAAAGATAAAGACAAAGATAAAGATAAAGATAAAAGTAAAGATAAAGATAACGATAAAGATAAAGGCAAAGACAAATATAAAGATAAAGATAAAGATAAAGATAAAGATAAAGAAAAAACAAAGATAAGGATAAAGATAAAGTTAAAGTTAAAGATAAAGACAAAGATAGAGATAAATATATAGACGAAGATAAGGAAAAAAGATAAAGATAAAGATAATATAAGATAAATATAAGAATAAAGATAAAGATGAAGACAAAGATAAATATAAAGATGATGATAAAGATAAATATAAAGATAAAGATAACGATAAAAATAAAGATAAAGATAAAGATAAAGATAAAGATAAAGCTAAAGATAAAGATAAATATAAAGATAAAGATAAAGGCAAAGATAAAGATAAAGATAAATATAAAGACGGGGATAAAGATAAAGACAAAGACAAAGATAAATATAAAGATAAAGACAAGGATAAAGATAAAGATAAAGATAAATATAAAGATAAAGATAAAGATAAAGGCAAAGATAAAGATAAAGAAAAAGATAAGGATAAAGATAAATATGAAGACAAAGACAAAGATAAATATAAATATAAAGACGGGGATAAAGATAAAGACAAAGATAAATATAAAGATAAAGACAAGGATAAAGATAAAGATAAATATAAAGATAAAGATAAAGATAAAGATAAAGATAAAGATAAAGATAAAGATAAAGATAAAGATAAAGGCAAAGATAAAGATAAAGAAAAAGATAAGGATAAAGATAAATATGAAGACAAAGACAAAGATAAATATAAATATAAAGATAAAGATAAAGATAAAGACAAAGATAAAGATAAATATAAAGACAAAGACAAGGATAAAGATAAAGATAAAGACAAAGATAAAGATAAAGATAAAGATAAAGATAAAGATAAAAATAAAGTTTAAGATAAAGATAAAGTCAAAGATAAAGATAAAGATAAAGATAAAGATAAAGATAAAGATAAAGACAAAGATAAAGATAAAGATAAAGATAAAGATAAGGATAAATATAAAGATAAATATAAAGATAAAGTTAAAGATAGAGATAAAGATAAATATAAAGATAAAGATAAAGAGAAAGATCAAGATAAAGAAAAAGGTAAAGATAAAGATAAAGATAAAGATAAAGATAAAGATAAGGATAAAGATAAGAGTAAAGATAAAGATAAAGACAAAGATAAAGATAAAGACAAAGATGAAGATCAAGATGAAGATCAAGATCAAGATAAAGATAAAGATAAAGATAAAGACAAAGACAAAGATAAAGAGAAAGATAAAGACAAAGATAAATATAAAGATAAAGACAAAGACAAAGATAAAGATAAAGATAAATATAAGGATAAAGATAAAGATAAAGATAAACACAAAGATAAATATAAAGATAAAGATAAAGACAAAGACAAAGATAAAGATGAAGATAAAGATAAAGATATAGATAAAGATAAAGATAAAGACAAAGATAAAGATAAAGCTGAAGGTAAAGATAAAGATAAAGACAAAGATAAAGATAAAGATAAAGACAAAGATAAAGATAAAGATAAAAATAAGGATAAAGAAAAAGATAAAAATGAAGACAAAGATAAAGATAAAGATAAATAAAAAGATAAAGATAAAGACAAAGATAAAGATAAAGATAAAGACAAAGATAAAGATAAAGATAAAGATAAAGACAAAGATAAAGATAAAGATAGAGATAAAGGTAAAGACAGAGATAAAGAGAAAGATAAATATAAAGATAAAGACAAAGATAAATATAAAGATAAAGACAAAGATAAAGATAAAGATAAAGATAAAGACAAAGATAAAGATAAAGATAAAAATAAGGATAAAGATAAAGATAAATAAAAAGATAAAGATAAAGACAAAGATAAAGATAAAGATAAAGACAAAGATAAAGATAAAGATAAAGATAAAGATAAAGACAAAGATAAAGATAAAGATAGAGATAAAGGTAAAGACAGAGATAAAGAGAAAGATAAATATAAAGATAAAGACAAAGATAAATATAAAGATAAAGATAAAGATAAAAATAAAGATAAAGCCAATGATAAAGATAAAGATAAAGATAAAAATAAAGATAAAGATAAAGATAAAGATAAAGCTAAAGATAAAGATAAATATAAAGATAAAGATAAAGGCAAAGATAAAGATAAAGATAAATATAAAGACGGGGATAAAGATAAAGACAAAGACAAAGATAAATATAAAGATAAAGACAAGGATAAAGATAAAGATAAAGATAAATATAAAGATAAAGATAAAGGCAAAGATAAAGATAAAGAAAAAGATAAGGATAAAGATAAAGATAAATATGAAGACAAAGACAAAGATAAATATAAATATAAAGACGGGGATAAAGATAAAGACAAAGATAAATATAAAGATAAAGACAAGGATAAAGATAAAGATAAATATAAAGATAAAGATAAAGATAAAGATAAAGAAAAAGGTAAGGATAAAGATAAATATGAAGACAAAGACAAAGATAAATATAAATATAAAGATAAAGATAAAGATAAAGACAAAGATAAAGATAAATATAAAGACAAAGACAAGGATAAAGATAAAGACAAAGATAAAGATAAAGATAAAGATAAAGATAAAGATAAAGATAAAGATAAAGATAAAGACAAAGATAAAGATAAAGATAAAGATAAAGATAAAGATAAAGATAAAGATAAAGATAAAGATAAGGATAAAGATAAAGATAAATATAAAGATAAAGATAAAGATAGAGATAAAGATAAATATAAAGATAAAGATAAAGAGAAAGATAAAGATAAAGAAAAGGGTAAAGATAAAGATAAAGATAAAGATAAAGATAAAGATAAAGATAAGGATAAAGATAAGAGTAAAGATAAAGATAAAGATAAAGACAAAGATAAAGATAAAGACAAAGATGAAGATCAAGATCAAGATCAAGATCAAGATAAAGATAAAGATAAAGATAAAGATAAAGATAAAGATAAAGATAAAGATAAAGATAAAGATAAAGATAACGATAAAGATAAAGATAAAGGTAAAGACAAAGATAAAGATAAATATAAAGACAAAGACAAAGATAAAGATAAAGATTAAGATTAAGATTAAGATTAAGACAAAAATAAAGATAAAGATAAAGATAAAGATAAAGATAAAGACAAAGATAAAGATAAATATAAAGACAAAGACAAAGATAAAGATAAAGATAATATAAAAATAAAGATAAAGGTAAAGATAAAGACAAAGATAAAGATAAAGATAAAGATAAAGATAAAGTTAAAAATAAAGATAAAGAAAAAGTTAGAGATAAATATAAAGACGAAGATAAGGAAAAAAGATAAAGATAAAGACAAGGATAAAGAAAAAGAAAAAGATAAAAATAAGGATAAAGATATAGATAAGGATAAAGATAAAGATAAAAATGAAGACAAAGGTAAAGATAAATATAAATATAAAGATAAAGATAAATAAAAAGATAAAGATGAAGACAAAGATAAAGATAAAGATAAAGATAAAGATAAAGATAAAGATAAAGATAAAGATAAAGTTAAAGGTAAAGATAAAGATACAGATAAAGATGAAGATAAAGAAAAGATAAAGATAAAATAAAGATAAAGATAAAGACAAAGACAAAGATAAACATAAAGATAAAGATAAAGACAAAGATAAAGATAAATTTAAAGACAAAGATAAAGGTAAAGATAAAGGTAAAGATAAAGAAAAAGATAAATATAAAGACAAAGATAAGGATAAAGATAAAGTTAAAGATAAAGATAAAGAAAAAGTTAGAGATAAATATAAAGACGAAGATAAGGAAAAAAGATAAAGATAAATATAAAGACAAGGATAAAGAAAAAGAAAAAGATAAAAATGAAGATGAAGATGAAGATGAAGATAAAGATAAAGATAAAGATAAAGATAAAGATAAAGATAAAGATAAAGATAAAGATAAAGATAAAGATAAAGATAAAGATAAAGATAAAGATAAAGATAAAGACAAAGATAAAGATAAAGATAAAGATAAAGATAAAGATAAAGATAAAGATAAAGATAAAGATAAAGATAAAGAAAAAGATAAAGATAAAGATAAAGATAAAGATAAAGATAACGATGAAGATGAAGATGAAGATAAAGATAAAGGTAAAGGTAAAGGTAAAGACAAAGATAAAGATAAAGATAAAGATAAAGATAAAGACAAAGACAAAGACAAAGATAAAGATAAAGATAAAGATAAAGATAAAGATAAAGATAAAGATAAAGATAAAGATAAAGACAAAGATAAAGATAAAGATAAAGATAAATGTGAAGATAAAGATAAAGATGAATATAAAGATAAAGATAAAGACAAAGATAAAGATAAAGGTAAAGATATAGATAAAAATAAATATAAAGAAAAAAATAAAGATAAATATAAAGACAAAGATAAAGATAAAGGTAAAGATAAAGATAAAGATAGAGATAAAGATAAAGATAAAGATAAAGACAAAGACAAAGATAAAGATAAAGATTAAGATAAAGATAAAGACAGAGATAAAGAGAAAGATAAAGATAAAGACAAAGATAAATATAAAGATAAAGACAAAGATAAAGATAAAGATAAGGATAAAAATAAAGATAAAGATAAAGATAAGGATAAAGATAAGGATAAGGATAAAGATAAGGATAAAGATAAAGATAAAGATAAGGATAAAGATAAAGATAAAGATAAAGATAAAGATAAAGATAAAGATAAAGACAAAGACAAAGACAAAGACAAAGACAAAGATAAAGATAAAGATTAAGATTAAGATAAAGATAAAGATGAAGATAAATATGAAGATAAAGATAAAGATAAAGATAAAGATAAAGATAAAGATAAAGATAAAGATAAAGGTGAATATAAAAATAAAGATAAAGACAAAGATAAAGATAAAGATATAGATATAGATAAAGATAAAGACAAAGATAAATATAAATATAACGATAAAGACAAAGATAAAGTTAAATATAAACATAAAGATAAAGACAAAGATAAAGATGAAGATGAAGATAAGGATAAAGATAAAGATAAATATAAAGATAAAGATAAATATAAAGATAAAAATAAAGATAAAGAGAAAGATAAAGATAAAGATAAAGATAAAGATAAAGATAAAGATAAAGATAAAGATAAATATAAAGATAAAGATAAAGAAAAAGGTAAAGATATAGATAAAGATAAGGATAAAGGTAAGGATAAAGATAAAGATAAAGATAAAGATAAAGATAAAGACAAAGACAAAGACAAAGACAAAGACAAAGATAAAGATAAAGATAACAATAAAGATAAAGATAAAGATAAAGATAAAGATAAAGATAAAGATAAAGATAAAGATAAAGATAAAGATAAAGATAAAGACAAAGATATAGCTAAATATGAAGACGGGGATAAAGATAAAGACAAAGTTAAGATAAATATAAAGATAAAGATAAAGATAAAGATAGAGACAAAGATAAAGATAAAGATAAAGATAAGGATAAGGATAAAGTTAAAGATAAAGACAAAGATAGAGATAAGTATAAAGACGAAGATAAGGAAAAAAGATAAAGATAAAGACAAAGATAAAGATAAGGATAAAGATAAGGATAAAGATAAGGATAAGGATAAAGGTAAAGATAAAGCCAAAGACAAAGACAAAGACAAAGATAAAGATAAAGATAAAGATAAAGATAAAGATAAAGATAAAGATAAAGATAAAGATAAAGATAAAGATAAAGATAAAGATAAAGATAGAGATAAAGATAAAGATAAAGATAAAGATAAAGATAAAGATAAAGATAAAGATAGAGGCAGAGATAAAGATAAAGAAAAAGATAAAGATAAAGATAAATATAAAGACGGGGATAAAGATAAAGACAAAGATAAAGATAAATATAAAGATAAAAATAAAGATAAAGACAAAAATAAAGATAAAGATAAAAATAAAGATAAAGATAAAGACAAATATAAAGATAAAGATAAAGACAAAGATAAGGATAAAGATAAAGTTAAAGTTAAAGATAAAGGCAAAGATAGAGATAAATATATAGACGTAGATAAGGAAAAAAGATACAGATAAAGATAAGGATAAGGATAAAGATAAGAATAAAGATAAAGATGAAGACAAAGATAAAGATAAATATAAAGATAAAGATAAAGTTAAAGATAAAGATAAATATAAAGATAAAGATAAATATAAAGATAAAGAAAAAGATAAAAAGGCAAAGATAAAGATAAAGATAAAGACAAAGATAAAGATAAATATAAAGACGGGGATAAAGATAAAGACAAAGTTAAGATAAATATAAAGATAAAGATAAAGACAAAGATAAAGATAAATATAAAGACGGGGATAAAGATAAAGACAAAGTTAAGATAAATATAAAGATAAAGATAAAGACATAGATAAAGATAAAGATAAAGATAACGATAAAGATAAAGATAAAGTTAAAGATAAAGACAAAGATAGAGATAAATATAAAGACGAAGATAAGGAAAAAAGATAAAGATAAAGACAAAGGTAAAGATAAAGATAAATATGAAAATAAAGATAAAGATAAAGATAACGATAAAGGTAAGGATAAAGGATAAAGGTAAAGATATAGATAAAGATAAAGATAAAGACAAAGATAAAGATAACGATAACGATAAATATAACGATAAAGATAAAGATAAAGATAAAGACAAAGACAAAGATAAAGATAAAAATAAAGATAAAGATAAATATAAAGATAAAGATAAAGATAAAGATAGAGATAAAGACAAAGATAAAGATAAAGACAAAGACAAAGATAAAGACAAAGATAAATATAAAGATAAAGACAAAGACAAAGACAAAGATAAAGATAAAGATAAAGATAAAGATAAAGATAAAGATAAAGATAAAGATAAAGATAAATATAAGGATAAAGATAAAGATAAAGATAAACACAAAGATAAATATAAAGATAAAGATAAAGACAAAGATAAAGATGAAGATAAAGATAAAGATATAGATAAAGATAAAGACAAAGATAAAGATAAAGATAAAGCTGAAGATAAAGATAAAGATAAAGACAAAGATAAAGATAAAGATAAAGACAAAGATAAAGAGAAGATTAAGATAAAGATAAAGACAAAGATAAAGATAAAGATAAATATAAAGACAAAGACAAGGATAAAGATAAAGATAAAGATGAATAAAAAGATAAAGATAAAGACAAAGATAAAGATAAAAATAAAGATAAAGGTAAAGATAAAGACAAAGATAAAGATAAATATAAAGACAAAGACAAAGGTAAAGATAAAATGAAGACAAAGATAGCGATAAATATAAAGACAAAGATAAAGATAAAGATAAATATAAATATAAAGATAAAGATAAAGATAAACACAAAGATAAATATAAAGATAAAGATAAAGATGAAGATTAAGATAAAGTTAAAGAGAAGGATAAAGATAAAGATAAAGTTAAACATAAAGATAAAGCCAAAGATAGAGATAAATATAAAAACGAAGATAAGGGAAGAAGATAAAGATAAAGATAAAGACAAATATAAAGACAAAGATAAAGATAAAAATAAGGATAAAGATAAAGATAAAAATGAAGACAAAGATAAATATAAAGATAAAGATAAATAAAAAGATAAAGACAAAGATAAAGATAAAGATAAAGATAAAGATAAAGATAAAGATAAAGATAAAGATAAAGACAAAGATAAAGATAAAGATAAAGACAAAGATAAAGATAAAGATAGAGATAAAGGTAAAGACAGAGATAAAGAGAAAGATAAATATAAAGATAAAGACAAAGATAAATATAAAGATAAAGACAAAGATAAAGATAAAGATGAAGATAAAGATAAAGATAAAGATAGGGATAAAGGTAAAGACAGAGATAAAGAGAAAGAGAAAGATAAAGATAAAGACAAAGATAAATATAAAGATAAAGACAAAGATAAAGATAAAGATAAAGATAAAGATAAAGATAAAGATAAAGATAAAGAGAAATAGTAAGATAAAGATAAAGATAAAGATAATCACAAATATAAATATAAAGATAAAGATAAAAACAAAGATAAAGATAAAGATGAAGATGAAGATAAAGACAAAGATAAAGATTAAGATAAAGATAACGATAAAGATAAAGATAAAGATAAATATAAAGATAAAGATAAATATAAAGATAAAGATAAAGATAAAAATAAAGATAAAGACAAAGATAAGCATAAAGATAAAGTTAAAGATATAGACAAAGATAGAGATAAATATATAGACGAAGATAAGGAAAAAAGATAAAGGTAAAGATAAGGATAAGGATAAAGATAAATATAAGAATAAAGATAAAGATGAAGACAAAGATAAAGATAAATATAAAGATAAAGATAAAGATAAAGTTAAAGATAAAGATAAATATAAAGATAAAGATAAAGATGAAGACAAAGATAAAGATAAATATAAAGATAAAGATAAAGCCAAAGATAAAAATAAAGATAAAGATAAATATAAAGATAAAGATAAAAATAAAGATAGAGATAAAGACAAAGATAAAGATAAAGACAAAGATAAAGAGAAAGAGAAAGATAAAGATGAAGATGAAAATAAAGATAAAGATAAAAATGAAGACAAAGATAAAGATAAATATAAAGATAAAGATAAATAAAAAGATAAAGATAAAGATAAAGATGAAGATGAAGATAAAGATAAAGATAAAGATAAAGATAAAGATAAAGATAAAGATAAAGATGAAGATAAAGATAAAGATAAAGATAAAGATAAAGATAAAGATAAAGATAAAGATAAAGATAAAGATAAAGATAAAGATAAAGATAAAGATAAAGATAAAGATAAAGATAAAGATAAAGATAAAGATAAAGACAAAGACAAAGACAAAGACAAAGACAAAGATAAAGCTAAATATAAAGACAAAGACAAGGATAAAGATAAAGATAAGGATGAATAAAAAGATAAAGCCAAAGATAAAGATAAAAATAAAGATAAAGATAAAGGTAAAGATAAAGACAAAGATAAAGATAAAGGTGAAGACAAAGATAGAGATAAATATAAAGACAAAGACAAAGATAAAGATAAAGATTAAGATAAAGATAAAGAGAAGGATAAAGATAAAGATAAAGTTAAAGATAAAGATAAAGACAAAGATAGAGATAAATATAAAGACGAAGATAAGGAAAAAAGATAAAGATAAAGATAAATATAAATATAAAGACAAAGATAAAGATAAGAATAAGGATAAAGATATAGATAAGGATAAAGATAAAGAGAAAATGAAGACAAAGATAAAGATAAATATAAAGATAAAGATAAATATAAAGATAAAGATAAATAAAAATAAAGATAAAGACAAAAATAAAGATAAAGATAAAGGTAAAGATAAAGATAAAGATGAAGATAAAGATAAAGACAAAGATAAAGATAAAGATGAAGATAAAGATAAAGATAAAGATAAAGATAAAGATAAAGATAAAGATAAAGATAAAGATAAAGATAAAGATAAAGACAAAGACAAAGACAAAGATAAAGCTAAATATAAAGACAAAGACAAGGATAAAGATAAAGATAAAGTTAAAGATAAAGATAAAGACAAAGATAGAGATAAATATAAAGACGAAGATAAGGAAAAAAGATAAAGATAAAGATAAATATAAATATAAAGACAAAGATAAAGATAAGAATAAGGATAAAAATATAGATAAGGATAAAGATAAAGAGAAAATGAAGACAAAGATAAAGATAAATATAAAGATAAAGATAAATAAAAAATAAAGATAAAGACAAAGATAAAGATAAAGATAAAGATAAAGATAAAGATATGGATAAAGATAAAAATAATGATAAAGACAAAGATAAAGGTAAAGACAGAGATAAAGAGACAGAGAAAGATAAAGATAAAGATAAAGATTAGGATAAAGATAAAGATAAAGATAAAGATAAAGATAGAGATAAAGGTAAAGACGGAGATAAAGAGAAAGATAAAGATAGACAAAGATAAATATAAAGATAAAGACAAAGATAAAGATAAAGATAAAGTTAAAGATAAAGATAAAGATAAAGATAAAGATAAAGATGAAGATGAAGATGAAAATAAAGATAAAGATAAAAATGAAGACAAAGATAAAGATAAATATAAAGATAAAGATAAATAAAAAGATAAAGATAAAGATAAAGACAAAGATAAAGATAAAGATAAAGATAAGGATAAAGATAAGGATAAAGATAAGGATAAAGGTAAAGATAAAGCCAAAGACAAAGACAAAGATAAAGATAAAGAAAAAAGATAAAGATAAAGATAAAGATACAGATAAAGATAAAGATAAAGATAAAGATAAAGATAAAGATAAGGATAAAGATAAGGATAAAGATAAGGATAAAGGTAAAGATAAAGCCAAAGTCAAAGACAAAGATAAAGATAAATAATTCAAAAACAATAGATAAAGATAAAGATAAAGACAAAGATAAAGATAAGGATAAAGATAAGGATAAAGATAAGGATAAAGATAAGGATAAAGGTAAAGATAAAGCCAAAGACAAAGACAAAGATAAAGATAAAGAAAAAAGATAAAGATAAAGATAAAGATAAAGATACAGATAAAGATAAAGATAAAGATAAAGATAAAGATAAAGATAAAGATAAAGATAAAGATAGAGATAAAGATAAAGATAGAGGCAAAGATAAAGATAAAGAAAAAGATAAAGATAAAGATATATATAAAGACGGGGATAAAGATAAATATAAAGATAAAAATAAAGATAAAGACAAAAATAAAGATAAAGATAAAAATAAAGATAAAGATAAAGACAAATATAAAGATAAAGATATAGATAAAGACAAAGATAAGGATAAAGATAAAGTTAAAGTTAAAGATAAAGGCAAAGATAGAAATAAATATATAGACGTAGATAAGGAAAAAAGATACAGATAAAGATAAGGATAAGGATAAAGATAAGAATAAAGATAAAGATGAAGACAAAGATAAAGATAAATATAAAGATAAAGATAAAGTTAAAGATAAAGATAAATATAAAGATAAATATAAAGATAAAGATAAATATAAAGATAAAGAAAAATATAAAAAGGCAAAGATAAAGATAAAGATAAAGACAAAGATAAAGATAAATATAAAGACGGGGATAAAGATAAAGACAAAGTTAAGATAAATATAAAGATAAAGATAAAGACATAGATAAAGATAAAGATAAAGATAAAGATAGAGATAAAGATAACGATAAAGATAAAGATAAAGATAAAGTTAAAGATAAAGACAAAGATAGAGATAAATATAAAGACGAAGATAAGGAAAAAAGATAAAGATACAGACAAAGGTAAAGATAAAGATAAATATAAAAATAAAGATAAAGACAAAGATAAGGATAAAGGTAAGGATAAAGGATAAAGGTAAAGATATAGATAAAGATAAAGACAAAGATAAAGATAACGATAACGATAAATATAACGATAAAGATAAAGATAAAGATAAAGACAAAGACAAAGATAAAGATAAGGATAAGGATAAAGATAAGAATAAAGATAAAGATGAAGACAAAGATAAAGATAAATATAAAGATAAAGATAAAGTTAAAGATAAAGATAAATATAAAGATAAATATAAAGATAAAGATAAATATAAAGATAAAGAAAAATATAAAAAGGCAAAGATAAAGATAAAGATAAAGATAAAGACAAATATAAAGGCAAAGATAAAGATAAAAATAAGGATAAAGATAAAAATAAAGACAAAGATAAATATAAAGATAAAGATAAATAAAAAGATAAAGATAAAGACAAAGATAAAGATAAAGATAAAGATAAAGATAAAGATAAAGATAAAGATAAAGATAAAGATAAAGATAAATATAAAGATAAAGATAAAGATAAAGATAAAGATAAAGATAAAGATAAAGATAAAGATAAAGACAAAGATAAAGATAAAGATAAAGATAAAGATAAAGATAAAGATAGAGATAAAGGTAAAGACAGAGATAAAGAGAAAGATAAATATAAAGATAAAGACAAAGATAAATATAAAGATAAAGACAAAGATAAAGATAAAGATGAAGATAAAGATAAAGATAAAGATAAAGATAAAGATAAAGATAAAGATAAGGATAAAGATAAAGATGAAGATAAAGATAAAGATAAAGATAAAGATAGAGATAAAGGTAAAGACAGAGATAAAGAGAAAGAGAAAGATAAAGATAAAGACAAAGATAAATATAAAGATAAAGACAAAGATAAAGATAAAGATAAAGAGTAAGATAAAGATAAAGATAAAGATAAACACAAATATAAATATAAAGATAAAGATAAAAACAAAGATAAAGATAAAGATGAAGATGAAGATAAAGACAAAGATAAAGATAAAGATAAAGATAAAGATAAAGATAAAGATAAAGATAAAGATAAAGATAAAGATAAAGATAAAGATAAAGATAAATATAAAGATAAAGATAAAGATAAAGATAAAGATAAAGATAAAGATAAAGATAAAGATAAAGATAAAGATAAAGATAAAGATAAAGATAAAGATAAAGATAAAGATAAATATAAAGATAAAGATAAATATAAAGATAAAGGCAAAGATAAAGATAAAGAAAAAGATAAAGATAAATGTAAAGACGGGGATAAAGATAAAGACAAAAACAAAGATAAAGATAAATATAAAGATAAAGACAAAGATAAAGATAAAGATAAAAATAAAGATAAAGATAACGATAAAGATAAAGGCAAAGACAAATATAAAGATAAAGATAAAGATTAAGAAAAAACAAAGATAAGGATAAAGATAAAGTTAAAGTTAAAGTTAAAGTTAAAGTTAACGATAAAGACAAAGATAGAGATAAATATATAGACGAAGATAAGGAAAAAAGATAAAAATAATGATAAAGATAATATAAGATAAATATAAGAATAAAGATAAAGATGAAGACAAAGATAAATATAAATATAAAGATAAAAATAAAGTTAAAGATAAAAATAAAGATAAAGCCAATGATAAAGATAAAGATAAAGATAAAGATAAAAATAAAGATAAAGATAAAGATAAAGATAAAGATAAAGATAAAGATAAAGATAAAGATAAAGATAAAGATAAAGATAAAGATAAAGATAAATATAAAGATAAAGATAAAGGCAAAGATAGAGATAAAGATAAATATAAAGACAGGGATAAAGATAAAGACAAAGACAAAGACAAAGATAAAGATAAATATAAAGATAAAGACAAAGATAAAGATAAATATAAAGATAAAGACAAGGATAAAGATAAAGATAAATATAAAGATAAAGATAAAGGCAAAGATAAAGATAAAGAAAAAGATAAGGATAAAGATAAATATGAAGACAAAGACAAAGATAAATATAAATATAAAGATAAAGATAAAGATAAAGATAAAGATAAAGATAAAGATAAAGACAAAGATAAAGATAAATATAAAGACAAAGACAAGGATAAAGATAAAGATAAAGACAAAGATAAAGATAAAGATAAAGATAAAGATAAAGATAAAGATAAAGATAAAGATAAAGATAAAGTTTAAGATAAAGATAAAGATAAAGTCAAAGATAAAGATAAAGATAAAGATAAAGATAAAGATAAAGATAAAGACAAAGATAAAGATAAAAATAAAGATAAAGATAAAGATAAGGATAAAGATAAGGATAAAGATAAGGATAAAAGTAAAGATAAAGATAAAGACAAAGACAAAGACAAAGATAAAGATAAAGATAAAGGTAAAGATAAAGATAAAGGCAAAGATAAAGTTAAAGATAAAGATAAATATAAAGACGGGGATAAAGATAAAGACAAAGACAAAGATAAAGATAAGGATAAAGATAAGGATAAAGACAAAGACAAAGA
The DNA here is from genome assembly GCF_040869045.1 of Eurosta solidaginis. Lineage (NCBI taxonomy): Eukaryota > Metazoa > Arthropoda > Insecta > Diptera > Tephritidae > Eurosta > Eurosta solidaginis. The sequence continues at coordinate 10,451 of NW_027137117.1, read as the reverse complement.
CACAGATAAAGATAAAAATAAAGATAAAGATAAAGATAAAGACAAAGATAAAGTCAAAGATAAAGATAAAGATATAGATAAAGATAAAGATAAAGATAAAGATAAAGATAAAAATAAAGATAAAGATAAGGATAAAGATAAGGGTAAAGATAAGGATAAAGGTAAAGATAAAGATAAAGACAAAGACAAAGATAAAGATAAAGATAAAGATAAAGGCAAAGATAAAGATAAAGAAAAGGATAAAGATAAAGATAAATATAAAGACGGGAATAAAGATAAAGACAAAGTTAAGATAAATATAAAGATAAAGATAAAGATAAAGATAGACACAAAGATAAAGATAAAGATAAAGATAAAGATAAAGATAAAGATAAAGATAAAGATAAAGACAAAGATAAAGATAAAGATAAAGATAAGGATAAGGATAAAGTTAAAGATAAAGACAAAGATAGAGATAAATATAAAGACGAAGATAAGGAAAAAAGATAAAGATAAAGACAAAGATAAAGTCAAAGATAAAGATAAAGATAAAAATAAAGATAAAGACAAAGATAAAGATAAAGATATAGATAAGGATAAAGATAAGTATAAAGATAAGGATAAAGGTAAAGATAAAGATAAAGACAAAGACAAAGACAAAGATAAAGATAAAGATAAAGATAAAGATAAAGATAAAGATAAAGATAAAGATAAAGATAAAAAGAAAGATAAAGATAAAGATAAAGGCAAAGATAAAGATAAAGAAAAAGACAGAGATAAATATAAAGACGGGGATAAAGATAAAGACAAAGACAAAGATAAAGATAAATATAAAGATAAAGATAAAGATAAAGATAAAGATAAAGATAAAGATAACGATAAAGATAAAAACAAATATAAAGATAAAGATAAAAATTAAGATAAAGACAAAGATAAGCATAAAGATAAAGTTAAAGATATAGACAAAGATAGAGATAAATATATAGATAAATATAAAGATAAAGATAAAGGCAAAGATAAAGAAAAAGATAAAGATAAAGATAAATGTAAAGACGGGGATAATAAAGACAAAAACAAAGATAAAGATAAATATAAAGATAAAGACAAAGATAAAGATAAAGATAAAAATAAAGATAAAGATAACGATAAAGATAAAGGCAAAGACAAATATAAAGATAAAGATAAAGATAAAGGAAAAAACAAAGATAAGGATAAAGATAAAGTTAAAGTTAAAGTTAACGATAAAGACAAAGATAGAGATAAATATATAGACGAAGATAAGGAAAAAAGATAAAAATAATGATAAAGATAATATAAGATAAATATAAGAATAAAGATAAAGATGAAGACAAAGATAAATATAAATATAAAGGTAAAGATAAAGATAAAGTTAAAGATAAAAATAAAGATAAAGCCAATGATAAAGATAAAGATAAAGATAAAAATAAAGATAAATATAAAGATAAAGATAAAGATAAAGCTAAATATAAAGATAAATATAAAGATAAAGATAAAGGCAAAGATAAAGATAAAGATAAATATAAAGACAGGGATAAAGATAAAGACAAAGACAAAGATAAAGATAAATATAAAGATAAAGACAAAGATAAAGATAAATATAAAGATAAAGACAAGGATAAAGATAAAGATAAATATAAAGATAAAGATAAAGATAAAGGCAAAGATAGAGATAAAGAAAAAGATAAGGATAAAGATAAATATGAAGACAAAGACAAAGATAAATATAAATATAAAGATAAAGATAAAGATAAAGATAAAGACAAAGATAAAGATAAATATAAAGACAAAGGCAAGGATAAAGATAAAGATAAAGACAAAGATAAAGATAAAGATAAAGATAAAGATAAAGATAAAGATAAAGATAAAGATAAAGTTTAAGATAAAGATAAAGATAAAGTCAAAGATAAAGATAAAGATAAAGATAAAGATAAAGATAAAGATAAAGACAAAGATAAAGATAAAAATAAAGATAAAAATAAAGATAAGGATAAATATAAGGATAAAAGTAAAGATAAAGATAAAGACAAAGACAAAGACAAAGATAAAGATAAAGATAAAGGTAAAGATAAAGATAAAGATAAATATAAAGACGGGGATAAAGATAAAGACAATGACAAAGATAAAGATAAGGATAAAGATAAGGATAAAGATAAGGATAAAGGTAAAGATAAAGATAAAGACAAAGACAAAGACACAGATAAAGATAAAAATAAAGATAAAGATAAAGATAAAGACAAAGATAAAGTCAAAGATAAAGATAAAGATATAGATAAAGATAAAGATAAAGATAAAAATAAAGATAAAGATAAGGATAAAGATAAGGATAAAGATAAGAATAAAGGTAAAGATAAAGATAAAGACAAAGATAAAGATAAAGATAAAGGCAAAGATAAAGATAAAGAAAAGGATAAAGATAAAGATAAATATAAAGACGGGAATAAAGATAAAGACAAAGTTAAGATAAATATAAAGATAAAGATAAAGATAAAGATAAAGATAGACACAAAGATAAAGATAAAGATAAAGATAAAGATAAAGATAAAGATAAGGATAAGGATAAAGTTAAAGATAAAGACAAAGATAGAGATAAATATAAAGACGAAGATAAGGAAAAAAGATAAAGATAAAGACAAAGATAAAGTCAAAGATAAATATAAAGATAAAAATAAAGATAAAGACAAAGATAAAGATAAAGATATAGATAAGGATAAAGATAAGTATAAAGATAAGGATAAAGGTAAAGATAAAGATAAAGACAAAGACAAAGACAAAGATAAAGATAAAGATAAAGATAAAGATAAAAATAAAGATAAAGATAAAGATAAAGATAAAGGCAAAGATAAAGATAAAGAAAAAGACAAAGATAAATATAAAGACGGGGATAAGGATAAAGACAAAGACAAAGATAAAGATAAAGATAAATATAAAGATAAAGATAAAGATAAAGATAAAGATAAAGATAAAGATAAAGATAAAGATAAAGATAAAGATATAGATAAAGATAAAGATAAAGATAAAGATAAAGATAAAGATAAAGATAAAGATAAAGATAAAGATAAAAATAAAGATAAAGATAAGGATAAAGATAAGGATAAAGATAAGGATAAAGATAAGGATAAAGGTAAAGATAAAGATAAAGACAAAGACAAAGATAAAGATAAAGATAAAGATAAAGATAAAGATAAAGATAAAGATAAAGGCAAAGATAAAGATAAAGAAAAGGATAAAGATAAAGATAAATATAAAGACGGGAATAAAGATAAAGACAAAGTTAAGATAAATATAAAGATAAAAATAAAGATAAAGATAGACACAAAGATAAAGATAAAGACAAAGTTAAGATAAATATAAAGATAAAAATAAAGATAAAGATAGACACAAAGATAAAGATAAAGATAAAGATAAAGATAAAGATAAAGATAAGGATAAGGATAAAGTTAAAGATAAAGACAAAGATAGAGATAAATATAAAGACGAAGATAAGGAAAAAAGATAAAGCTAAAGACAAAGATAAAGTCAAAGATAAAGATAAAGATAAAAATAAAGATAAAGACAAAGATAAAGATAAAGATATAGATAAGGATAAAGATAAGTATAAAGATAAGGATAAGGATAAAGGTAAAGATAAAGATAAAGACAAAGACAAAGGCAAAGATAAAGATAAAGATAAAGATAAAGATAAAAATAAAGATAAAGATAAAGATAAAGATAAAGGCAAAGATAAAGATAAAGAAAAAGACAAAGATAAATATAAAGACGGGGATAAAGATAAAGACAAAGACAAAGATAAAGATAAAGATAAATATAAAGATAAAGATAAAGATAAAGATAAAGATAAAGATAAAGATAACGATAAAGATAAAAACAAATATAAAGATAAAGATAAAGATAAAAATTAAGATAAAGACAAAGAAAAGCATAAAGTTAAAGTTAAAGATATAGACAAAGATAGAGATAAATATATAGATAAATATAAAGATAAAGATAAAGGCAAAGATAAAGATAAAGAAAAAGATAAAGATAAAGATAAATGTAAAGACGGGGATAAAGATAAAGACAAAAACAAAGATAAAGATAAATATAAAGATAAAGACAAAGATAAAGATAAAGATAAAAATAAAGATAAAGATAACGATAAAGATAAAGGCAAAGACAAATATAAAGATAAAGATAAAGATAAAGAAAAAAACAAAGATAAGGATAAAGATAAAGTTAAAGTTAAAGTTAACGATAAAGACAAAGATAGAGATAAATATATAGACGAAGATAAGGAAAAAAGATAAAAATAATGATAAAGATAATATAAGATAAATATAAGAATAAAGATAAAGATGAAGACAAAGATAAATATAAATATAAAGATAAAGATAAAGTTAAAGATAAAAATAAAGATAAAGCCAATGATAAAGATAAAGATAAAGATAAAAATAAAGATAAATATAAAGATAAAGATAAAGATAAAGCTAAAGATAAAGATAAATATAAAGATAAAGATAAAGGCAAAGATAAAGATAAAGATAAACATAAAGACAGGGATAAAGATAAAGACAAAGACAAAGATAAAGATAAATATAAAGATAAAGACAAAGATAAAGATAAATATAAAGATAAAGACAAGGATAAAGAAAAAGATAAATATAAAGATAAAGATAAAGATAAAGGCAAAGATAAAGATAAAGAAAAAGATAAGGATAAAGATAAATATGAAGACAAAGACAAAGATAAATATAAATATAAAGATAAAGATAAAGATAAAGATAAAGACAAAGATTAAGATAAATATAAAGACAAAGACAAGGATAAAGATAAAGATAAAGAAAAAGATAAAGATAAAGATAAAAATAAAGATAAAGATAAAGATAAAGTTTAAGATAAAGATAAAGATAAAGATAAAGTCAAAGATAAAGATAAAGATAAAGATAAAGATAAAGACAAAGATAAAGATAAAAATAAAGATAAAGATAAAGATAAGGATAAAGATAAGGATAAAGATAAGGATAAAAGTAAAGATAAAGATAAAGACAAAGACAAAGACATAGATAAAGATAAAGATAAAGGTAAAGATAAAGATAAAGGCAAAGATAAAGATAAAGATAAATATAAAGACGGGGATAAAGATAAAGACAAAGACAAAGATAAAGATAAGGACAAAGATAAGGATAAAGATAAGGATAAAGGTAAAGATAAAGATAAAGACAAAGACAAAGACACAGATAAAGATAAAAATAAAGATAAAGATAAAGATAAAGACAAAGATAAAGTCAAAGATAAAGATAAAGATATAGATAAAGATATAGATAAAGATAAAGATAAAGATAAAAATAAAGATAAAGATAAGGATAAAGATAAGGATAAAGGTAAAGATAAAGATAAAGACAAAGATAAAGATAAAGATAAAGGCAAAGATAAAGATAAAGAAAAGGATAAAGATAAAGATAAATATAAAGACGGGAATAAAGATAAAGACAAAGCATTCAAGGTTCGAATCGAGCTCAAGGCCAGAACAATAATTTTTTTCTAATGATAATTATTGTTATTTTTTAATTTTTCTAAATTTGAAAAATTGAATTTTGTTTTTGGAATAGTAAGTAGAAAATTTTTCAGACAAACTGCCATAGCTGCGCAGATAGATCCATTTCGAAGGGTGCTAAGCCTTCATCATCAGTACGCTTTAGGCATGCTGCGCTAACCATTTAGCTATACAGCGGTGGTTTGTTTGACTGGCAAATTTGCTACTTCTATTCCTTTTTACCAACTATATTTATTCAGTGTTGCGCCATCTGGTGCAAAGCACTGATAATGCTGGATTTTTTTTTATTGTCAATTACTTTGTTTGACATTCCCAAGTGCTCATGGTTTATTAACAATTGTTTTTGTTTTTATCGGCCTATTGATAAATCATTCAAGGTTCGAATCGAGCTCAAGGCCAGAACAATAATTTTTTTCTAATGATAATTATTGTTATTTTTTAATTTTTCTAAATTTGAAAAATTGAATTTTGTTTTTGGAATAGTAAGTAGAAAATTTTTCAGACAAACTGCCATAGCTGCGCAGATAGATCCATTTCGAAGGGTGCTAAGCCTTCATCATCAGTACGCTTTAGGCATGCTGCGCTAACCATTTAGCTATACAGCGGTGGTTTGTTTGACTGGCAAATTTGCTACTTCTATTCCTTTTTACCAACTATATTTATTCAGTGTTGCGCCATCTGGTGCAAAGCACTGATAATGCTGGATTTTTGTTTATTGTCAATTACTTTGTTTGACATTCCCAAGTGCTCATGGTTTATTAACAATTGTTTTTGTTTTTATCGGCCTATTGATAAATCATTCAAGGTTCGAATCGAGCTCAAGGCCAGAACAATAATTTTTTTCTAATGATAATTATTGTTATTTTTTAATTTTTCTAAATTTGAAAAATTGAATTTTGTTTTTGGAATAGTAAGTAGAAAATTTTTCAGACAAACTGCCATAGCTGCGCAGATAGATCCATTTCGAAGGGTGCTAAGCCTTCATCATCAGTACGCTTTAGGCATGCTGCGCTAACCATTTAGCTATACAGCGGTGGTTTGTTTGACTGGCAAATTTGCTACTTCTATTCCTTTTTACCAACTATATTTATTCAGTGTTGCGCCATCTGGTGCAAAGCACTGATAATGCTGGATTTTTGTTTATTGTCAATTACTTTGTTTGACATTCCCAAGTGCTCATGGTTTATTAACAATTGTTTTTGTTTTTATCGGCCTATTGATAAATCATTCAAGGTTCGAATCGAGCTCAAGGCCAGAACAATAATTTTTTTCTAATGATAATTATTGTTGTTTTTTAATTTTTCTAAATTTGAAAAATTGAATTTTGTTTTTGGAATAGTAATTAGAAAATTTTTCAGACAAACTGCCATAGCTGCGCAGATAGATCCATTTCGAAGGGTGCTAAGCCTTCATCATCAGTACGCTTTAGGCATGCTGCGCTAACCATTTAGCTATACAGCGGTGGTTTGTTTGACTGGCAAATTTGCTACTTCTATTCCTTTTTACCAACTATGTTTATTCAGTGTTGCGCCATCTGGTGCAAAGCACTGATAATGCTGGATTTTTGTTTATTGTCAATTACTTTGTTTGACATTCCCAAGTGCTCATGGTTTATTAACAATTGTTTTTGTTTTTATCGGCCTATTGATAAATCATTCAAGGTTCGAATCGAGCTCAAGGCCAGAACAATAATTTTTTTCTAATGATAATTATTGTTATTTTTTAATTTTTCTAAATTTGAAAAATTGAATTTTGTTTTTGGAATAGTAAGTAGAAAATTTTTCAGACAAACTGCCATAGCTGCGCAGATAGATCCATTTCGAAGGGTGCTAAGCCTTCATCATCAGTACGCTTTAGGCATGCTGCGCTAACCATTTAGCTATACAGCGGTGGTTTGTTTGACTGGCAAATTTGCTACTTCTATTCCTTTTTACCAACTATATTTATTCAGTGTTGCGCCATCTGGTGCAAAGCACTGATAATGCTGGATTTTTGTTTATTGTCAATTACTTTGTTTGACATTCCCAAGTGCTCATGGTTTATTAACAATTGTTTTTGTTTTTATCGCCTATTGATAAATCATTCAAGGTTCGAATCGAGCTCAAGGCCAGAACAATAATTTTTTTCTAATGATAATTATTGTTATTTTTTAATTTTTCTAAATTTGAAAAATTGAATTTTGTTTTTGGAATAGTAAGTAGAAAATTTTTCAGACAAACTGCCATAGCTGCGCAGATAGATCCATTTCGAAGGGTGCTAAGCCTTCATCATCAGTACGCTTTAGGCATGCTGCGCTAACCATTTAGCTATACAGCGGTGGTTTGTTTGACTGGCAAATTTGCTACTTCTATTCCTTTTTACCAACTATATTTATTCAGTGTTGCGCCATCTGGTGCAAAGCACTGATAATGCTGGATTTTTGTTTATTGTCAATTACTTTGTTTGACATTCCAAGTGCTCATGGTTTATTAACAATTGTTTTTGTTTTTATCGGCCTATTGATAAATCATTCAAGGTTCGAATCGAGCTCAAGGCCAGAACAATAATTTTTTTCTAATGATAATTATTGTTATTTTTTAATTTTTCTAAATTTGAAAAATTGAATTTTGTTTTTGGAATAGTAAGTAGAAAATTTTTCAGACAAACTGCCATAGCTGCGCAGATAGATCCATTTCGAAGGGTGCTAAGCCTTCATCATCAGTACGCTTTAGGCATGCTGCGCTAACCATTTAGCTATACAGCGGTGGTTTGTTTGACTGGCAAATTTGCTACTTCTATTCCTTTTTACCAACTATATTTATTCAGTGTTGCGCCATCTGGTGCAAAGCACTGATAATGCTGGATTTTTGTTTATTGTCAATTACTTTGTTTGACATTCCCAAGTGCTCATGGTTTATTAACAATTGTTTTTGTTTTTATCGGCCTATTGATAAATCATTCAAGGTTCGAATCGAGCTCAAGGCCAGAACAATAATTTTTTTCTAATGATAATTATTGTTATTTTTTAATTTTTCTAAATTTGAAAAATTGAATTTTGTTTTTGGAATAGTAAGTAGAAAATTTTTCAGACAAACTGCCATAGCTGCGCAGATAGATCCATTTCGAAGGGTGCTAAGCCTTCATCATCAGTACGCTTTAGGCATGCTGCGCTAACCATTTAGCTATACAGCGGTGGTTTGTTTGACTGGCAAATTTGCTACTTCTATTCCTTTTTACCAACTATATTTATTCAGTGTTGCGCCATCTGGTGCAAAGCACTGATAATGCTGGATTTTTGTTTATTGTCAATTACTTTGTTTGACATTCCCAAGTGCTCATGGTTTATTAACAATTGTTTTTGTTTTTATCGGCCTATTGATAAATCATTCAAGGTTCGAATCGAGCTCAAGGCCAGAACAATAATTTTTTTCTAATGATAATTATTGTTATTTTTTAATTTTTCTAAATTTGAAAAATTGAATTTTGTTTTTGGAATAGTAAGTAGAAAATTTTTCAGACAAACTGCCATAGCTGCGCAGATAGATCCATTTCGAAGGGTGCTAAGCCTTCATCATCAGTACGCTTTAGGCATGCTGCGCTAACCATTTAGCTATACAGCGGTGGTTTGTTTGACTGGCAAATTTGCTACTTCTATTCCTTTTTACCAACTATATTTATTCAGTGTTGCGCCATCTGGTGCAAAGCACTGATAATGCTGGATTTTTGTTTATTGTCAATTACTTTGTTTGACATTCCCAAGTGCTCATGGTTTATTAACAATTGTTTTTGTTTTTATCGGCCTATTGATAAATCATTCAAGGTTCGAATCGAGCTCAAGGCCAGAACAATAATTTTTTTCTAATGATAATTATTGTTATTTTTTAATTTTTCTAAATTTGAAAAATTGAATTTTGTTTTTGGAATAGTAAGTAGAAAATTTTTCAGACAAACTGCCATAGCTGCGCAGATAGATCCATTTCGAAGGGTGCTAAGCCTTCATCATCAGTACGCTTTAGGCATGCTGCGCTAACCATTTAGCTATACAGCGGTGGTTTGTTTGACTGGCAAATTTGCTACTTCTATTCCTTTTTACCAACTATATTTATTCAGTGTTGCGCCATCTGGTGCAAAGCACTGATAATGCTGGATTTTTGTTTATTGTCAATTACTTTGTTTGACATTCCCAAGTGCTCATGGTTTATTAACAATTGTTTTTGTTTTTATCGGCCTATTGATAAATCATTCAAGGTTCGAATCGAGCTCAAGGCCAGAACAATAATTTTTTTCTAATGATAATTATTGTTATTTTTTAATTTTTCTAAATTTGAAAAATTGAATTTTGTTTTTGGAATAGTAATTAGAAAATTTTTCAGACAAACTGCCATAGCTGCGCAGATAGATCCATTTCGAAGGGTGCTAAGCCTTCATCATCAGTACGCTTTAGGCATGCTGCGCTAACCATTTAGCTATACAGCGGTGGTTTGTTTGACTGGCAAATTTGCTACTTCTATTCCTTTTTACCAACTATATTTATTCAGTGTTGCGCCATCTGGTGCAAAGCACTGATAATGCTGGATTTTTGTTTATTGTCAATTACTTTGTTTGACATTCCCAAGTGCTCATGGTTTATTAACAATTGTTTTTGTTTTTATCGGCCTATTGATAAATCATTCAAGGTTCGAATCGAGCTCTTTGACTTTATCTTTGTCTTTATCTTTATCTTTTTTCCTTATCTTCGTCTTTATACTTATCTCTATCTTTGTCTTTATCTTTAACTTTATCCTTATCCTTATCTTTATCTTTATCTTTGCCTTTATCTTTATCTTTATCTTTATCTTTGTCTCTATCTTTATCTCTATCTTTATATTTATCTTAGCTTTGTCTTTGTCTTTATCCCCGTCTTTATATTTATCTTTATCTTTATCTTTTTCTTTATCTTTAT